>NC_143554.1:45760000-45997500 GCF_054136105.1 Typopeltis vanoorti
GCGCCTACAGCGCCCAACACCCCGTGTTCCAGACTGGTAGGCTGGTTCTCCTTTAATTCTGATGACTCGAATTTTGAAAACTCGAAAGGGGGTTCTTCCCCCCCCCCCTGGCGACTAGGGTAGTCCCTGAGTGTCGAGTCTTCAAAAGGGGGCCTCTCTCCCTGGCGCCACAGTGCCCAACACCTCGAGTTCAGGACTGGCAGGCTGGTTCTCCTTGAATTCTGATGACTCGAATTTTGAAGACTCGACACTGAGGGTAGCCCCTGAGTTTCAAAACGTTTCAAAAAACGTGACATAAAAAGGCTTATCATTTTATATATATATATATAGGGTAGATATAGGCTCCAGGGTTGGCTTGAGAAGCCAATAACCACTCCGCTCATCGACAGGAAACCAGAATCTCAGACTGTACTCACAGTTTGGCTGATATTTATCCCTGGAACAAGCTGAGGAACAACACAGGTTCTGCAAAGAAAATATCATTAAACAAACATCATGAAGCGAAACTGTAACCCCCCCCCCCCATGGAAGCAAAAATAAACCAATAAGGAAAGAAACATTGGCCGAAAGTGGCTATGGCCCTTAAAAACTACAAAATAAATTTTATGAAAGCTAACATGGATGAGGAAGGGGAGAGGTCTGAATACAGCCAGATACTGTAGATAGCTACTGTGCACGTGCTAAACGTTTAGACGATAAAAACGTTCGATATCATGCTTTTGCTTTAAAAAGTGCAAAAATAAAAAAAAAACTTTTGAGGTGGTACTGCACAGTAAGAATCCGTCACCGCTGAAGTAATCAAAAGCGGCCTCCAAAACTACAGACTAAACTGTATTAAAGCTAGTCTTATGCTCCGAGAAAAACGGCCAATACTTCTTGTCCTACCAGAAATCATCAAGTGGAAATGGATAGGCTATCACTAATTATAAGAGGCAACCTACAAACATATGCGAAAAGGAGTGCTGCCATCTCTCTCTTGGTACCTAATCCTAACAGAATGTATTACTGTCTGAAATTTCTACAGTCTATTTTCTTGGGACAAAATAATCCGAGATTATAGGAGAAAAATCCGCTTGCCCATGTTAGAGATGGACTGAATGAGAAAACGGTTCAAAAGGTATAGAAAACGTTCCTACGGTGGGGGAAACTAGACTTGAACGTAAATTTATCTTAGGATGGCTTAGTACAGAGGATGCAAGTATCACTTCCACTAAGCTACACAGGCCTGCATGTGATTCTTGATCAATCTCTCATTTTAGAACGTGTGATTTCCCACACATTTATTTCAACATAGTTATTTTCTCAGATTTAGTACCGATGTCTGTTATTCAAGTTTATTACTGCGGCACTAAAGTGAGTTGAGAAGTACTAAAACTGAATTTTTTACGCATTACATTGGATCTTTTATCTATGGATTTTCTAATATAACATACTATACATAATCAGTTTTACCTAATGTGATTATGTAGCCATAAACTGTTGGGAGAGTAAATAAAATTTAAGTTTGATGAGGAATAGGAATTCAAGGTCACATTTGTGAAAATGAGTGTGTGCTATTTCAAAAAAAAAAAAAAAAGAAAAGAAAAAAGTGTGAATGTGTATATATATAGGGTGTTCGGGATAAATTTGACAGTTTCGTAAGGAAAAAGAAAATCTTCTTTGTATCTATTAAATTTAATGAATTGACAAAAAAACATTACAGGCAGAGTTAATTACAATACTATCAACAAGATTTACTCAAAATAACCACCATTAGCATCGATCACAGCTTCAATTCTGCTTCGGAACCTCGAACAAGCTGATGCTACAGTCTCCCTGGGAAGGGCCGCAAAAACTGTTTTAATTTTATCCATTAACTGGGCTTTTGTATTACTGGAAGTGCGATTGGTGTCTTTTTCAACTGCGCCCCATACAAAATAATCCATGGGGTTAAGGTCTGGGGAGTTTGGAGGCCAAACATTTGGACTGGTGAAGTCGTAGAAATTTTCAGACAACCATTTTTGACTTTTCCCAGAGGTGTGGCAAGGGGCCGAATCCTGCTGCCATACATACGGCCTACCATTGGCTACCCTTGTTATCCAGGGCTTGACTACAGTTAGCAACTCCACGAACAAAGCCCGAATTCCAATGCCAGGGTTCTTCAACACCTGTTCCTGCAGATTTGCGAGGAATTCTGCTGTACGAACGCAATCAGATCGTCTGCTAGGGATCTTTCTTCTTGCTACATCCTCGTAGTCACCATTGCAAGTCTCTAGTTCATGCCTGATTGTTTTTACTGTATTCAGGGAGCATTGGGCAGCAGTCGTAATATCCTTATTTTGATGGCGGGCACGAATCATCATGATACAAGTTATTCTCTTCCATGATTCAGGTGGGTTCCAGCTATCCATCCTTTCTGACATCTTGTATATGAATGAAGAAGGGTCCAAACTTTTAAATGAAGAGAAGTGTGTGTTAATACATGTAACTTACGGAAAAATATAATTAATTATAAATATGTCAAATTTATCCCGAACACCCTGTATATATATATCGACTGGTAGAACCTCTGCCACTAATGGCTCACGCAAAAAGTTAGGTATGTTTGAGCGCGGTTAGTAGTTGGTAGTTCGATGTTGTTGGCACACTCTACCTTGATGAATCTTTGGACTCCCTGGAGGTGTCACATATTACAATAATTTTTATATATATATATTTGGTAAGCATATTTTCAACAATTCCAATACTGCATTTAAAATTACCTCTGTTTTCCAATGTAGACATATTTTGTAATTTATATTATTATTATTATCTGAGACCTCTAGGGAGTCAAGGACTCATCGAGGGAGGCTGTAAAATACCCGCCCCAGCTATCATACCTTCCCATAAATTCATTTACACTAGATGCACTCATTACCCCTAAGGGCAAATCATTCCACTCACTCACTGTTCTCTGAGAGAAAAACCTAGCTCTTACCCCTTTCTTTCTTGACTGAGAACAACCTTAACTTCCATGGATTCCCCCGTGTTCTTTCCCCGCCTTCCATACAACGAAAAATTTCATCATTTGAAATGCTATAACACCCATTCAAAAGTTTATAGACCTCTATCATATCACCACTCTTTCTCCTGTTAACCAGAGTCTGTAATCCACATACTCGCAATCTGTCCTCTTAATCTGAATCCCATATCCCAGATAATTAGCAAAAAGTGTTTTTAATAAAACTTAGACAAGATAAGAAAAAGGATCAGAACAAGAAGAGGACAGGAAAACACTGAACTTAGTAACATAATAACCACAACAAGGTAGATTAATTAAAATTTAAGAAAAAGAGGCGATATTGTACAGTGATTCAATCATACAATTTGCGTTGCTGAGGAAGACCACTTCTAGTTTCCCAGGGATGAAATTTAAAGATATTAAAGATATGACAAACGTAATCGAAAAATAGAAAAGAAAAGTAAAGTATGAAAAAGGATATGAAAGGTCTGTTGGAAGAAGCAAGAAAAAAATGTGAGAGAGTAAAAATTGTAGGTTTGCTACCCAGATACGACAGTACCCAGCTAAGAAGGAGGACAATGATAGCAAATGATTCCATACACAAGCTGTGTAGAAGAAACGAATACACGTTTTTAGATGTGTGAAGTGTGCTTGAATGCAGAAAAGACTTATATAAAAGGGATGGGCTTCACTTGAATTCATTTGGCATCAGGAGTCTGGTAAAATTACTTATTGGGATGACAACTAATGACACCTAAGTCAGGGAAAATCAATCGCAAGGGAAGAAAGGGGGGGATGTATGTGTGTGTGTGTGTGTGTGTGAATGTTTAGCTATGGTACGCAAAAGTGATAAAGATGTGAATAGATTCGAACATGGCTATGCATCTGGCAAAAGGGCGAAAATATATACTTTGGGTTCGGACCTTTTGCGTAGGTCTGGAGAGAAAACAGAAAGTTCTACAATACGGTCAAATAGATTGAATATCTAATTATAAAAATAGGTGATAGGTGACAAGTGATGACTGTGGAATTGCTCACAGACTAGTCTTAATGAAGGAACATTTGGCAGAAAACAAAAATTAAAAGAAGTCATCCCCTGAAATGAGATCAGCAAATGGTACAAAATACAATAGTAAAATCAAAATTTAATGAAAATGTTTCAGAACTGCTGTTTGCACAGTTGCAAAACGAAAATGAACCCTCTCAGTGGAATAGTCTACAAACTGCTATCATAACATCTGCTAAAAACCACATCAATAAAAAGAAAAGAAGAAAAACCCATGGATAACACAAGAAGTAATCCATGGTTACTTCTTGTAACCATTTTCTTCTCTTTTCCAATGGTGCCATGGAAAAGAGGAGAAAATGAAGACGAAAGATTAAGATATAAAACATTGGATAAAATAATCAAGCAGAAGATTGAAAGAAAACTGTATAAATAGATAGGTAGTGCACCGAGATAGAATAATAAAATAAGAACAAAACCAGAAAAGCATTCCTGAAAGTGGAAGAACTAAATTGAAAACCAAAACGTAAATAGTCTAATAACATCAAGGACAAAGATGGAAACATACTCATTGATAAGGAAAAGATAGATGGAAGATGAGTGGAGATCCACAAGAAGAAGATGATTTGGAAAAAGTGATATAAGAATAAGAGTGAGACGAGTTATGAAATATATAAAGTGCAGGCCAGAAAAGTAAGGAGTGTGCGGGCGGAAAGCAAAATCGGAATGTGAAGAGAAATTGGATGTGCAAGCTAAAGGTGATCCAAAAGAATTTT
The DNA here is from genome assembly GCF_054136105.1 of Typopeltis vanoorti. Classification (NCBI taxonomy): domain Eukaryota; kingdom Metazoa; phylum Arthropoda; class Arachnida; order Uropygi; family Thelyphonidae; genus Typopeltis; species Typopeltis vanoorti. The sequence goes on from NC_143554.1 coordinate 45,764,763, forward strand.
ATCGTCATGCCGCAAGCAAAAGAAAGACTGAATGTGGAAAAATAACTTTACTCAATGCAGATGGCACTTTAATGTTAGAAGATATCGTTCAGTTAAGGAGGTCTCACGTTGGTAAGATATATCAACCAGGTGTATGTGACATGGTGTATAATGCTACTGTTATATTGGATGATGAGTTGTAGGTGGATGAAAATGAAGGGCTATTGCATGACCTGGATAAAAATTTGTCAATAGGGACAGATGGAATATCAGCACGTTTGCTGAAGGAATTTCAACCGAATTGACTATGCCTTTCACATATTTGTATAACTCGATTATCAGCTCGATTATTTGCGTAAACGAAAAGGGTTGACAGCCTAATGTTATTAATTGTAAAGTTATGCACTTTGTCGTGATGGGATTTCCATCAGGTATACTATATTATTTTCATATTATATTAATGGGGTTATGCTAAAAGGAACTGAGAAAATTATGGATCTTGACGTAATAGTGGAAATGAATTTGCAGTTCAATGGTCACGTCACTTAGCAAAAATTGCAAACACAACTCAGAGGATAATTTCAGTTTTGAAGGGAATCGTGACATCTAAATATAAGGATGTCGTGCCTCTTTATAAATCCTTGATAGGACAGCATCTATGTGGATTATTGCATGCAGATTTGGACTCCCAGGTTCCAAGGGGATAATGAAACTGTAGAAATGGTGTAAAGAAGAGTTACAAAGATTATATCCGAATTATGGGATTTAGATTATGAGAAAAGTTTGCAAGTATGTGGATTACAAATTCTGGTTAACAGAGGAAAGATAGGTGATACGATAACGAAAATTTTCATTATTATGGTAAGCGAGGAGAGAGCATATAGGGGCATCCATTGAAGGTAAGAGTGTGCAGTTAAGAAAGCAAGAGTTCCATTTTTCTTTCACAGAGCAGTGGGTGAGTGGAATAGTGATGGCATCTAGTGTGAGTGAATTTAATGGAAGGTATGACAGATGGTTTGGATGATTTATAGCCTCCTTCCATGAGCCCTTTGGAAGTCCTAAATAATAATAATAATAATAATAATAATATAGCATATAATTTAGGATTCATTTTAAACAAATGGCGCAGCGTACGCTACGTGATATGATTTTCAACTTACACAATTTATTGAAATATCAAGAGTACATCGTGATGTGAAGGTATTCTTGTTCACTATAAAAATCATACAAAATACATATTTCTGCAATTTCAGTTTATTCTAATGATAACTAACGTTTTTCCAATAGGTCTATCACTGTGGAAAAAAGAAACAAAAATAAGGCACTTAAAAAAACAAAAATATATATTTATAAAAGAAGATAATCCCCTAGAAAACCAATATGGATAAATGGAAGGAATTGTATTTTTTCATATGAATAAATAAATCCTGTAAATCCTTTTATTCCACAAAAGGTGGAGGATGAGGATGAGATCCATTTAGCCCTAAATTTTGAATATAAGTATGCAGCTGGTCTGTACCCTTAGACAATAATAAAACGACTCGATATTAGTGAATTTTTATTAGCACCTGAGAAGGAGAGTGCAGCAGACTACTGTTGCCATCTTGTAGTGCCTAATTTAAGTAATGCATATTACTGTCTGAAATACTTTGAATTTCACTGTCGATTTTCTTCAGTTTGTAGAATAAAAACTTTCTTGCCTGAGGAGGAGATTGACTAACTTGGGAAACAATCGATTAAAGGCATAGAATAAGTCTTTCTCGTTACCGGTATTCTTCTCCCATTACATCCAATATGCTACAGATAATATTACACGCATGCTAAGAAAATATGGAATAAAAATAGCATGTATCAGTTTAAGGCAAGATCTACATTATCTGCTTTATTAGCTACGATATCCAGTAACTGTTTTAATAGAAGGTCAAGAAAGATAATGCATCGTTGGGGAACTGCTGATGCTGAATTGGGTTAATAGTAAGAGATCTTTAATTTGCCGGGATCCTTTGATGCACTCACTTTTATATTGCCTCGAGGTATATAAAGTGGAGGGGATTACAAAATCTTAATGCGAATGTTCGTGTGGGATAAGACGAGATTTTGTCCAGGCTATTTATGTTACGAAAATATATACGAATTTGCACAATTTTTGTCTCAGCTATTTTAAGTTTGAACACTGGCAATGTCTCAGAAGTGTGGAAGGAGGCTGATATAGATTTGAGGGAGACTTGGTACAAGCCAGAATTTAGCAATTGGCATACAGGAACATGGTTTATGTGATTGCTGATTTGCGAAGGGAAGATCTTACCTTAGCAATATACTCTGTACGTTGTCTCCGTAACAGATTGAAAATCGATTTCGAGAAATAAAATAATTACACTGTATTGTTGTTTTGAATTTGCAAAGGTATTTGACAGAATTTTGATAGCATCTGATCAGTAAAGTGGAACAAAATGGAAATGGATGTGACTATGGTTGAGAGACAGACCTCATATAGACTGGTGATCAGTCAGAGCCAAAATGTTTTGTATTTGGTCCATTGCTATTTATTTTTTTTTTACTAATGATACTGTAGATGACTTTATGAAGTGATATACTGATTCTGAGTTAAGCAGGGAATGAGTAAATAAAAGTGATATAGAGATATTGCAGAATAACTCGAATAAATTAGCATTGCGGACAATTGATAATATTTACCACTTCATTGTGAGAAAGTGTAAGTTATGCATTTTGGGATAAAATACTTGCAAGCATTTTATTACATTGATGCGGTTTTTCTACTAGAAATGGATGTGCCATGGATTTAGTCATGGTAGCGGACAAGAAATTGAAGTGCAGATGATATATTGCAAAAGTGGTCAAAATAGCTCAGCAGGTCTTTTGTCAAATAATTGAGAAATAAGCAGAATATTGTATTCAATTCTCTGCATTATATTTCGATAAGTCTTTTACTGTTTAGTGACAGGAACATATCGTATTCTTCTTTCCTGTCCTAACTCTATAAATTATTGTCTAAAATAGTGTGAGTTCTATTGTCCATATTCTTGAGTTTTGTGTAAAATCGAGTTTCCTGGAGATAAACCCTTCTTCTCTGTGCCAGAGATCGACTAACTCGGGAACCAGCTGTGAGCAGGCATTGAAATATTTCATCTAGTCAATAACCAGAATCGAACTTGATAACAGTCTTTATTCTGGAAGTCTAGCTCCATGGAAGCAAATGCCATTTCCACAGGACTACATAGGTACAATTAGATGATTAATTAAATATATCTATTCTCAGAGTGCATTTTGCTTTTTGATTTACTTACCACTTACTATTTTTTACTAGTTGAAATGCTTTACTCTGATGCTTCAGATTATTGGATGCATTGTAATAGTAATTGATGATGTAGGACAATGACTAAACAAATTAACTACAAACTAATTTGGAAGGTGCTTGTGTGGCTCTTTGGAAATGGCAACTGCATGTAATGTAGATTGCCAGTCAAATGATTATGGATTCGATTCTAGTCTGATTAGAGGATATCGCTGACTAGATGAATATGTAGGCTTTTTTTTTTTTTTTTTTAATCCAGTTTCTGAGTTATAGCACTTTGGCACAGACATGTAGATATTTTCTCCAGTAAACTTTTATTTCACAATTTCTTTCAGAAAACAGCATACCAGTTAGAATTCAGACTACAATACAGTGGCAGTTATCTGCCATATTCTCTTTCTCTCTCGCTCGTGATAACTTGAACTCACTGGTAGCCTTGAGCTCAATTAACAGTTATGACTAAGGCAGAACCGGCTGCCAGCGATCTTTCAAAAAGTTAATGTTTAATGAGCTTCCCCTATTACCTTTGGGAATGAAAAGCGTTAGAGGATTTATTTATTTATATTTAATTTGGATTCGCTGTTTTTTTAGGGCTGTTGCAATAAGTACTGCATTTAGTCCATTATATTTCTCATAAAACATTGAATATATTTGCATGGTGGTGTTGTGATCGTCCAGCAAACATGTGCGTAATATTGCTGAGCATGCGTTGAAAGTCTTTCCGATTTCTAGCTGAATAGTTAGTTTTGGGTGGTGTTTAATTTCGATAAATTTATTGTTATATTCCTCCTTTTAATCAAGTAATTTAAAAGGTAAGGTATTTCAGCATGTTAATGCGTTATTAATTAAGTATCAAAATACATTTTAAGAATCAGTATGTTTCTTGTAGTACAAGACTCATTTTTATTAAGGATGCCGGTTTGCTGAAGGTGAAAGCAATGTTATTCTCGCTGTGATATATATATATATATATATATATGTATATTTTTTTAACAGTATGGTTGCATCATTCACTTTCGATTCGTTGTGCTGTGTTTCAGTTTCTTCATCTTTGTGTTATCTTGTGATCTAGGAAAGAAACATTTTAAAATCGTAGAGAAGTTTTATTTCATGAAAACAAACAAAAAAAAAAAAGCAATCTACATTAGTTGAGTTATTTTAGAGGATCTTGCAATTACCGGCTCGCAAAGTGCCCTCTCATGACCCAGTAATGGATATCTTGCAAACAGAAAAACCCAAAAACCCAATTATGTTTGAATTATAAGTTATGAATACATAATTATAGAATAATAATAGAATACATAATACAAGACTCATTTTTATTAAGGATGCCGGTTTGTTGAAGGTGAAAGCAATGTTCTCGCTGTGTATGCGTGATTTTTTTTTTTTTAAACAGTATGGTTGCATCATTCACTTTCGATTCGTTGTGCAATGTTTCAGTTTCTTCACCTTTGTGTTATCATGTGATCGAAAAAAGAAACATTTTAAAATCGTAGAGAAGTTTTATTTCATGAAAACAAAACAAAAAAAAAAAAAGAGCAATCTACATTAGTTGAGTTATTTTAGAGCATTTTGCAATTACCGGCTTGCGAAGTGCCCTCTCATGACCCAATAATGGATATCTTGCAAACGGAAAAACCTAATTATGTTTGAATTATAAGTTATGAATACATAATTACTATTTTTTAACTTTAAAAATTAGTGTATTTTTTAATTAAATTTTGCATTACCATAAAATGTTTTTTAATCCATTGTAAATTTGAACGGTGTAGTACAGAAAACAGCATACTCATTTTAGATATTTGCACCTGCACAAAACGTGCTGCAATGCTTCATACCGCTTTTCTGGGCAGGAGGAGTATGTTCTATCAAATTTTATATCTAAGATACATCTACGATCTCATTACATATTTTTCTTTTCATGATGATATTTATTGTATCCAGCCAAAAACTAATTGATCATTTCTTATTTCATCTCTTTTCTTCTATTTTGCCCTAAATCATAGTGAAAGTAGACATCTCCAATAATATAGTCGGTAAGACTTCTTATTTCTTGTATATGCTTTTCACACGAATATGTGCAGAAATTTATGTTGGGACATTGTATTATTATTTTTTGTTTTTGTCCAGCTGCCAGCTTTCTTCTCTCATGACTCAAAAATTGCTAAACTTAGTATAGCCTTTTGTGGGACCATAAGCTGAAGTTAGTCTCATCTCATTATATACTTTCCCATTTTGATGTTTGCCACTTGCTGTTGTTTTTTGTTAAGAAGATTATCGTCATGTTTAGTATTGAATACTGTAGTGACTCCTTCCTTTCCTTGATCATTATTATTGAATATAACATCCTTTGTTTCTTTGTCAAAGGATGTTTATTTGAAAAGAAACTAGCAGTATAAAAAAAAAGTTCTTAAAGCAGAACATGTGTAGTATAGATCGGATGTTCGTGGGAAATTTTAGAAAGTTAGAACATAAAAGAAAGGTTGGCCCTAAGTGAACATGTGAGGTCTTGTAGTTATACTGAGCATTCACTAATACTCTTTTTGCACTAATGAAAGCTTTTGTTGCCCAAAAACAAGTTATGCTCAGGACTTGTTTATTTCAACTGGAGTGATAGAACAGTTACAAATGGTATTTGGATTGTATCATCCATAATTAAGGAATCTATAATAAAGAATACAATTGAATTCTTTATTATATTATAGGCATATGGTGATATACATTTGTATTACTGCTGAGGTATGACTGAAAGGAAGGGTTGGGGTTGGAAATGTGAAGATAGAGAGATGTGGAGGAATTGCTGGTGAGGCAAGAGGTCTGTGAATTTTAAAACCCTGGGTTTTAAAATTCACCGTACGGCAGATGCTGCTGAATAAGAAGACAACTAGGAATATCCTACAAAGGTATGTCCAAAATTATTCTTCCAATATATATTCTTCATGTATCTGTCTTTAAAGCATCAATAATGTCCTAAAAACTGAGTAAAAATCCAATGATATTATAAAAAGGGGTGCTCCTAAACAAAAATAGCCATAAAAATTAATATTTATTTAGAGGAGTAACATGGAAATTTTTCCAGAAATAATACCTGTGCTAGCAAATTTTCAAGAGGAATCCAAAGAGGAGTACATATCAATGCTTGAGGTAGAAAAAGCCATTTAAAACATGAAATGTGGAAAGGCAGCTGGAGTAGATGATATTTGACCAGAAATATGAAGGTATAAAAGTCTTCCAGTGGCTTCACCACATAGTTCAGAAGGCCTGGGCAGATGGAAGAGTTCCAGATGATTAGAGTAGAGTAGAGCTCTCATAGTATTTGTATATAAAAAAGGGGGAAAACAATGTCAGAATTACCCTCCTTGGCAAGATTTATGCAAGTATACTTGAGAAATGGTTGAAAAGGGTTGTGGAAGACAAGCTCAGTGAAGAACAAATGGCCAAATATAGGCTATCAGGATCAGATTTTCACTTTACGAGAAATAGTTGAGAAATCATGGGAATATAACAGAAATCTGTATTTAAGTTTTGTAAAACAGGAAAAAGCATATGACAAGGTGCCAAGAGAGAAGCTAGTCAAAACACTACAGTTATATGGTGTCAGTGAGGCATTATATCAAGCAATACTTAATCTTTATTTGATTTGTAAGTCAGCAGTTAGAATTGAAGGAAGTACAGGAAGACGGACTTGGTGTATATTATCCCCCTCTGTTATTCATTATCTGTATAGATCACATTATGAAAGAAAGTGGTATTAAACCTGCTATCAAAATTGGAGATGTTAATGTCAACCCTTGCTTAAAATAAATCTGCTAGATTCCCTGACTAAATTGAATAACTGTTGTAATAGATATGGTATGAAGGTCAGCAATAACAATACAAATTAATTATTATATATGTGACACCTCCAGAGAGTCCAAAGACTCATAGAGGGAGAGTGTGCCAACAGCATCAAATGATTGACCCCTTCCAACTGAGCTCAAACTTGCTTTACTTTTTGCGTGAGCCATTAGTAGCAGAGGCTCTACTAATCGACCAACCTTTGCTGGCAAAGACAATGAAAATAGGCAGAAGCATTGAAAATGTTAATTGCATTGTGAATGGAGAACCTATAAGAACAAGTAAAACGTTTCAGCTACTTAAGCATGATATTTAGTGAAAATGTAAATTAAATATGGAAATAGATAATAGAATCAACAAAGTTGGTATGGTAGGAAGTCAACTGAATAAATTTGTATGGAATAAGAGAGAAATTAGTCAAAACACTAAATAAATTAAAATTCATTTGAACAGTACAGTGTTCAAATGAATTTTAACTTATGGATTTTAGAGCTGGGTTGGAAATAAAACACTTGACCAAAGACTAGAGACCACATATATGAGAGTCCTGAGAAAGATTATGGGCATGAAGAGATGACATTAGTGGAATATCATATTAAAAATGAGGATGTTAGGAAAGAAACTGACATTGTTAGCATCCAGGAATGTGTCAGCAGAGCCAATCTCAGGTCCGATGGTCACTTACACAGAATGGGAGAAGAAAGATTAGCAAAACAAGTGTTCTCTACCAGGTTGGCAGGAAAAAGACCCAGATGAAGACCAAGATATAGGCGGATTGATGCAGTTAAAGGTGCCTTAGAAGAAAGAAATATAAGATCTGATAATGTTGGAATTTTGACAAATAACAGATTGATTTGGAGGAAAATTATTGATAGAAAGTTAGTAATGATGTTTTCATGTAGTACTATCATAATATCCTGTACACCCTTTGAGGGTACATATTAGAAATTTGATGATGATGAGAAATGAAAACCTGCATTCCAACAATAATAATCTCTATAACAAGATCACAATAAGTTTCTGGATCTGAAGAATGAAAACAGTAGTCTTACGGAGTAAAAGTGACAATGATATTTCTGCTCAGTTGTAATGCAAACCACATAAGATTTGAATAGCTGAGAGGAGGAGGATGTTTCACAAGAGATAACTTGGATGACATTATGATCTGAATTATTATTATTTCACACACCTCCATGGAGTCCAAAGACTCATTGAGGAAGGACTCGTCTACAACCCTCAATCCACTAACTGACTGCAACTACACTAAAATGCTGTTACTTATGATTTATTAATAGATTTTATTTCTGTTGTTAGCCTAAATGTCTCATGGCAGGGCAAAGGCCTCTCCCACTCTTATCCTATCTTGGGCCACTCTTGTCAGTGTGACACTGAGCTGTTTTTCAGTGTTGTCCCTCCATCTTTTTCTCTTTCTTCCAGGTTTTCTGATTTCTCTTGTCACCCACTCTGTTGCTCTCTTTGACCAGCTATCATATCATCTTGATATCTTGCCAAGTCATCATCATCATCAAATTCCTGCCATGTACCCTCAAGGGGTGTACAGGATATGATAGTACCACATGAAAAAAATGACATCATTACTAACTTCCTATCTACAATTTTCCTCCAAATCAGTCTATTACTTGTCAAGACTCCAACATTATCATATCTTATATTTCTATCGTCTAAGGCACATTGTACCGTATCAATCCACCTATATCTTGGCCTTCCTCTGGGTCGTTTTCCTGCCAACCTGGCAGAGAACACTTGTTTTGCTAATCTTTCCTCACCCATTCTGTTTAAGTGACCATACCACCTGAGATTAGCATTGCTAACGCATTCCTGGATGCTGACAATATCAAGTTCTTTCCTAATATCCTCATTTTTAATATGATATTGCCATTGATGCCATCTGTTCATGTCCCCTAATCTTTCTCAGGATTCTCATATATGTGGTCTCTAGTCTTTGGTGAAGTGTTTTATTTCCAACCCAGCTCTCAGATCCATAAGTTAAAATTGATTTGAACACTGTCAATACAGCTAATTTAGTGTTTTGACTAATTTCTCTTATTCCACATAAATTTATTCAATTGACTTCCTACCATACCAGCTTTGTTGATTCTGTTGTCTATTTCCATATTTAATTTACCATTTTCACTAAAAAATTGTGCCTAAGTAGCTGAAATGTTTTACTTTTTCTATAGGTTCTCCATTCACAATGTAGCTTATATTCTCAATGCTTCTGCCTATTTTCATTGTCATTGTCTTGTACTAGCTGATTTCTATACCATATCTATTACAACAGTTATTCAATTTAGTCAGGGAATCTTGCAGACTTGTAGCGGATTTATTTAGAACTATAACATCATCTACATAAAGCAAAGAGCAGAGATTAATATCTCCAATTTTGATATCAGGTTTAATACCACTTTCCTTCATATTCTGATCCATATAGATAATGAATAACAGAGGGAATAATGTACATCCTTGTTTGACACCAGATTTAACATTAAACCATCTTCCTGTACTTCAATTCTGACTGTTAGCTTACAAATTAAATAAAGACTAAGTATTGCTTGATATAATGCCCCCAGTGACACCATATAACTGTAGCATTTTGAATAGCTTCTCTCTCTTGGCACTTTTTCATATGCCTTTTCTAGATCTACAAAACTTACAGATCTTTGTTATATTCCCATGATTTCTCAACTATTTGTCATAAAGTGAAAATCAGATCCTGGCAGCCTGTATTTGTTCTGCCAAGCTTTTATTTCACAATCCCTCTCAACCATTTCTCAACTATAGTTACATAAATCTTACCAGGAAGAACACTCAGTAGAGAAATACTTCTGTAATTCTCACATTCAGTTATACTTCCCTTTTTATATATGGGTGCTATGAGAGCTCTACTCCAATCACCTGGAATTCTTACCTCTGTCCAGGCCTTCTGAACTATGCAGTGTAGCCACTTTAAGACATTTATACCTCCATGCTTGAGCGTTTCCTGCCCTTTCACATTTCAGGCCTTTGGTGGCTTTTTCTACTTCAAGTATGGGTATGTATTCCTGACTGCATCCCTGTTGGGTGTTTTTTACTGTGCTATCACTGCTTCATTTAGCAATTTTTCGAAGTAATTACTCCATACTTGAAGGATATCTTTTTCTCCAGTTTTTCATGTCACCTTTGTCATCTCTAATTCCTTTTACAGCACTCTTTCTGCTATTTCTGAGCTTTTTTTGACAACCTCCAGAATATTTTGCCACCTTCTTGATATTTATTTTCTGTGTTCTTACCAAAGTCTTCCCATGACTCTTATTTAGCTTGTTTTACACAGTGTTTAGCTTTCTTATATTTGTCTCTGTATACTTTAAGAGCACAAGCTGACTTATTTTCCAGGAACTTTTGATATGCTTTCTTCTTTTCCTTCACTGCCTCTTTAATTTCCTGTGTCCACCATGGAGTTCTGATTTTTCTATCCTTGCAGACAACCTCACCACTTTTCTCTCTGGCTGAATCAATCAGAGTTTTCTTTAAGGCTTGCTAATGAATCTCCAAGGTTTGGTTCCTGTTCTCAAACTCTTTCATTTTTTCTTGAATAATGTTAGTGTATTTTAGTCTACAGTTCACATCTGAGAGCTGCTCAACTTTTATTTGCTTTAAAACTTTTTTACGTGTTCTTTTTAATTTGAAAATCAGTTTTATCATGTTGAATGCTAAATTGGGATCACTTCCAATTTCAAATCCTCTGTACACACCGGTGTCCTGCACCAGGGAGAAAACATCACTATCAACAATAGCATAGTCAATGAAACTTTTCTTATAATAGATTAATTGGGTGAAAATTTGCTGATAAGAAGTTAATTAGAAATGCATACATATAATCATGTAGTAGATCCAATACACTCTTTTCGTTTGCATATCAGGAAGTTCACGATAATGTTTTTGCTCGAGAATATTGGATTGTTAATTTTGTATGTTGAAAATAATGCGTCATAAAGCGAATACCTTTATGTGCAATGCTTGGCTCTTAAAATTTCAGAAAATGGCACTTATGAAATAAATGAAAACTACCCATGATTTCATGGGTAGCTTTCAAAAGAATAAATCTAATCAAATCAAATTTTAATGTTTTATTAAAAGCATGCCAGATATTTCCTATACAGTACTTACCCGAACATACATGGTTGGCAAATCTGCAAGAGCAGTTTCTCTTCTTGCCTGTGATGTTTCTTTTACCTGAATTTTTTGTGAACCTCACGCCCTGCAAAATATTGTAAACCTACAGTATGTTAGTTGTATGGGTGAGCAAAGATATTTAAATTTTATTTCTTTTTTTTTTTAATTTTTTATATAATCCAGAAACCGTGCTCTAGTGGAACAGTTTCAAACTTCATGTCTGTAATAGCAAGGCAGTGGTGTCTGTACTAGGTGCAGTGAATTTCATCTCTAATATAATAATATTTGTATGCCTGTGGTGGAATTCAAACATACAGGCTGTTTTTTTTTTTTTTTTTGGATGGTGAGTACAATAACCACTCAGCCAGCCAGGTTAGCATACTTTAATTTTCAGAATAAAGTCCAAGCATAAATCAAAATAAAATGCTGGCATAAGACATAAACTGAAATATCACTATTTTTTTTGGGAATGAACTGTTTTCTGTTACCATACCCCCCTCCCACCCCACTAGGAATAAACTCAGATCCTTCCAAACAATTAACAGTATCGTCAGGAATGATAATGTCAATTATTTGGAAGGATCTGAGTATGAATCATGTCTGAAATGAAGAATTTTTTATAATGGCTTTTCAGTTTAAAGCACTTCAATTGCCCTAGTTATAGCTGTTGCAGACATGTTCGAAGTTTCTGGTAATTTTTTTTTTTACCTAACAGAACATCATTGCTCTGTGTTTTTGCAGTTTAAAGCATTTTGAAAGAACAAAATGTTTTAATTAAAAAAGGCTCCTTATCTGATGTCTGACATGTGAAGATTTCTAAAGCAATTTTTCTAACCATTAAATCCTAAGAAATAATTGTTCCATTTTCATTTAAGGAAGTTAACAACATAGACTTGATAATAATTCAAAATATTTACTTTATTATTACTTCCTATATTTCGCCGAAGGGTGTTTAGGCTTACATCTTGATTCACCAGCATCGTATATTGTTAAAGGAAATGAAGAGCGTAGACTTGATTTCATTAAACAATATGAAGGTGAGTTAGCCGCTCTCATACGGAGGTAGCAGGGTTTTTCATCCCGCATACAGACAAATTGGCCCTTCAGAACACACACAATTTACAGACATAGAATACCAGTTGTGGTGGTGGAGGTGGGCAGTAGATGGCGTTGATGGAGATGATTCGTAGTAGAGGTTTGGTGTAGTGGTTGAGACAGTTGTAGGTGTCCTCCCGCGATAAGTCTTCGGACTCCTTGGAGGTGTCAGGAATAATAATAATAATAATAATAATATAAAATGCTGGAGAATCAACATATAGACCTAAACACCAGAATTTTTCCATTTATATTCATCAACAGCAAAGCAAAGAATGAAATCTTCATTAATATGCAAATATACTAAAATTATATATACAATAAGCTCCATTTGATTTATACAAATTTTAAATTATGCAGTCTGCTATTTAGCCTTTTTCATTTTATTAGTGTACCCAAAGTTATTGCTTAGAAACATTAAAGAATTTTGTTTGTTATTGGTCTCATTCTGAACTGATGTCAAACTTAATGCCCATGTTTGATTTATTGTGACTGTAATTGGATAGTTCAGTATTTCAGATGAATTTTATTAATAGAGATTTATAATTGTGCACATTTCATTGTGGATCACTATTAATAGTGAATTTTTAATAATTATTAGTGTAGTGTTATGCAGTAATGTGCTGATTACAACTTGGTCATCACTACTTAATGTAATTGATAATACTGTAATAAATTTTTATTAATGTAAAGTAAATTTAATGAACTAATAATGGCTTCCAAGCATGAAGTGATATTGTTGCTGGCAATGCAGTGAAGAAAAACATGCCTTGAAGTCATTGTTGTATGCCAAATGCATGCATAGAGGAATTCTAATTCAGTGCATGCACTCTGCTTCTTTTGTTCATATTCTTTGCTCACGCTGATGTCTTACAATATGTAAAATAAAATAATTGTACAATAAATACTTTTCTACTGTGATACACATGAATTTTCACATCATTGTTATGTCTCAACTTAAATTTATTCACATTTGCTTGATATAAATACTGATGTTTGAAATGGGAAAAGAAAATGGCTACACCTTGATATTTCTGGACTTGTCAAAGGCATTTGACAAGATGTTGGTGCTTGAATAATTGGGTGGCTGATAGTTGAGTAGTGGAATACAGTGGAGTTGAATCAAAAAAGGTGAGTAATGTGGCATGTCACAGGACTGTGTTTGAACTTTTACTTTTTAACTTATATATTGATCTCAAGAATGATTTGAAGAGGAATGTCCAGTTATTTACTAATGATACTAAACTGGAAAAGATCATAGTTAATAAATGTGATGTAGAGATCTTGCAGTGTGATTGGCAGTGGAGCAAAGCCATAAGGTTATAAATGTACACTTTAGGATGAAAAGAATTAGACAGCTGAGTATTACATTTATGGAACTGGACTGCAAGAGATTGATCAGGCTTGAGGATTTTGGGATAATTGTGTACAGAGCATAACAGTGATGGAACTGGACTGCACAAAATAGATGAAGTTTTAGATGGTCATATAGGTGAGGGTGAATGTAGAATAAAAGTTCAGACATGGAAGCCATATTACAGAAGTGGACAAAATAGTATTCATTCACTTGGATGTTGGAGAGACAAATTTATTATGCCTCTTTATAAGGCTCTTATATGACAAATCTGGACTGCAGTGCAGGTATTTGGTTGTCTAGATTTCTTGGGAATAAGGAATCACTTAGTGGAGAAGATTCACAAGCAAGTGACAGATAATGATGGGTCACTTTGATAGGCAGGAAAAGAGATATGATAGAAATGTTAGTTATTGAGGGAGTTTTATAAAACAGATGGGAAAAGAAGGTGCATGACAGGAGGACAGAATTGGTGTCACCTCTGAAAGTTGTGTATGAGTGTGATTAGCAAGGACATTAGGACTCGATTTATTTATTGCTTTGGTAGTTTGCTGGAAATAGTTCAGTAAATAAATTCAAGGAAGCTATAATGAATAATGGTTGAGGACCTTCTGCAGTTTATTTTTTGGACTCAATGAAGTTCCTCAAATAACCATAAACACATTGTGAATTATAAAAACAGAAGTTATAACAACAAGTCACATTAGACTTTTTTAAAAAGTTTTTAGGTTCCATGAAAATTTAGCTAGTTTTACAGCTTTTCTTTATAATTTTAGAAAATGGTTAGTGAAGAAATCCCCCCTGGAGACCCAGAGAAAGGAAAGAAATCATTTATTCAGCGATGTGCCCAATGTCATACAGTTGAAGCAGGAGGCAAGCATAAGACAGGACCAAATTTGCATGGCTTAATTGGACGGAAAACAGGACAGTCTCCAGGTTTTTCATATACAGATGCCAATAAAAACAAAGGTAATACATATGCTTTTTTGTATTAATATAAATATTCGGCATATATTTATTGCGCCTTTACTCGATGCCCAGTATACACACACATACCATATTTAAAAAAAAAATTCTCTTTTTTTAAGATTCCAAGAATAAAGCATAGAAGTAAGTTATTGATAACATTCATTGCATGAAATCATCATACAATGTTTAAGATAGTTTCTTTGTTTTCTGGGCACTCATACTTGAGTAACTTGATGTACTAGAACACAATGGAGTGTTCTAGAAAATTTAATTTATTATATTAAATTAAACATGTCAAGAAATTATATTCTTGTCCAAATCCTTTATCCTTTATCCAAATTGTTTACCCTTGTCCTTTATCCAAATGTAAGTAAACAAAGTTTGCTTGTGAAATTTCTTCATGACTAGGCTACTTATATATAGAAGCCAGTGGCTTTAGATTAATTGCTGTGGTATCCCACAATGCAAAGCTCACATCCTTCTGGGCATGTGTAATGATGCTATGCATTATGGGAAGGCCCACTATCCAAACTAATTTTGACCTTTATTGAGGTCTCAGTGGGAGTCAGACCAAGAGGAGATACCAAGGTTGATATAGTGCTGAACTAATGCAGAAGTCATACTGTATATATCCCATTTGCAAGTAATGAAAACATGTCACATCTTATAATCAAAATACTCTGGATTAGAAGTAGCTGTTGAAAGTTTTTTTCACTTGGTTATAAATTAAATTAAACTTATTTGTTTAATCCTTTATCCAAGTGCAAGCAAACTTTGTTTGCTTACAGATTGCAGAGTTTTTATTCTGTAAAACAGGCAAGCTGGCCAGAAGATCAGCATGTAATTAATAGATATGATATATCTTGTAGCTTTAATTGCTTCAGCTGTAATTCAGACCTTTTGTTCTCTTTCACCTTACTCTGTGAATCTCCTTGCCCCATATCAAATAAGTTCTTTTTACTATTTTTACTGAGATACTAGTTATTAGTTACGAAATGTATAAAATTTTCAACCCACTTCAGGTCTCCATATGAAGCCTTGTGTTTGTGGAGCTGTTTGTCACATTGGTGGCATCACACTGAATCTACTTTCCCACAGCCAGAGGACAATGTCCAAGGCTCATTCATGGATAATAATTCTGCATATATACTAAACAGTGGGGGACTCATGCAATAGGAGTCATGGCTGAGCATTTCAATTCTTCACTTTCCTTGGGTATCCTAATAGAATCTCGGCTATGTAACTGAAACAAATCTTAACAAAAATAAGAAAGGGAAAAAAATCTGGTTCACTTCTTTCTAAACATATACTATGTTCAATTATTTACCCAAGAGAATTCCCACAAGAAACGCTGTCACTCCTCTTCCTCCTGAAAGATTGGCAGATCCTCCTAAATCATTTTAAAAGCTAAGATCTGATGTTCCAGTCAGCTACTGGAACAAATCTGAAAATAAACCCCAACTCAACATCACCAGAGTTAAAGATTGGTACTATCAACGTAAGAAGCCTGAATTGCAAAGAAATGGAGCTAGCTGAGGAATTAGATAAGTACCAGATCGACATAATAGGGATGACTCAAACAAAAAAGACCAAAACTGGTGAGATCTTTCTGAGCAATAAATACAAAATGTTATATTCAGGCAATGACAATCAAGGAAAAGAAGGAGTAGCCATAGTATTCAACACAAAATACAAGGCTAATCTTCTTGAATAGCAGTCAGTCTCAAGTAGAGTAATGTGGGCAAATATGAGAATGGGGAATTGGACAATGAGACTTATTTGTGCCTATGGTCCCACAGAAGGTTCTACTAAGATAGAAGTGGAGGAATTTTTTGAGGGTTTAGAAAAAGCAACTGACACAATGAAAAATGAAAAGTTGGTCCTTGTTGGGGATCTAAATAGCAGAGTAGGAAATGATTGTGAGACATACAAAAATATTTTGGGAAAATTTGGAGAAAAGAGCAAAGCTAATAATAATGGCAAATACCTGTTGGATTTCTGCTCAGGACATGGACTGGTTATTACTAACACCATGTTCCAACATAAAAATGTGCACAAATTCACGTGGAGAGAAGAGGCTAGGAATAAGAAAAGTCTCATTGACTATGTTATTGTTGATAGTGATGTTTTCTCCCTGGTGCAGGACACCAGAGTGTACAGAGGATTTGAAATTGGAAGTGATCACTATTTAGTCTTGAGCAGTATAAAATTGAATTTCATATTGAAAAGAATAACATGTAAGAAAGTTTTAAAGCGAATAAAAGTTGAGCAGCTCTCAGATGTGAGCTGTAGACTAAAATACACAAAGATTATTGAAAAAAAAATGAAAGAGTTTGAGAACATGAATCAAACCTTGGAGATTCAGTGGCAAACTCTGAAGAAAACATTGATTGATTGATTCTGCCAGAGAGGCATGTGGTGAGGTTGTCTGTAAGGATAAAAAAAATCAGAACTCCCTGGTGGACACAGGAAGTTAAAGAGGCAGTGAAGGAAAAGAAGAAAGCATACCAAAAGTTCCTGTCAAATAAGTCAGCTTGTGCTCTTAGAGAATATAGAGACAAATGCAAGAATGCTAAGCACTGTGTAAAACTAGCTAAACAAAAGTCATGGGAGGACTTTGGCAAGAACATAGAAAATAAATATCAAGAAGGTGGTAAAATATTCTGGAGGTTGTTGAAGAAACTTAGAAATGGAGGAAAAAGTGCTGTAAAAGGAATTAGAGATGATAAAGGTGACATGAAAATGGGAGAAAAAGATATCCTTGAAGTATGGAGTAATTACTTTGAAAAACTGCTAAATGAAACAAGCAGTGATGACAGCACAGTGGTAAAAAACACTGACCAGGCATGCAGTCAGGAATACATATCCATACTTGAAGTAGAAAAAGCCATCAAAAGCTTAAAATGTGGAAAGGCAGCAGGAGTAGATGATATTCAACCAGAAATGCTGAAGTATGGTGGTATGAGAGTCTTACAGTGGCTGCACTGCATAGTTCAGAAAGCCTGGACAGAGGGATGAATTCCCGATGATTGGAGTAGAGCTCTCATAGTACCCATATATAAAAAGGGAAATAAAACTGCATGTGAGAATTACAGAGGTATTTCCCTACTGAGTGTTCCTGGCAAGATCTATGCAAGTATACTTGAGAAACGGTTGAGAAGAATTGTGGAAGAAAAGCTTGGTGAAGAACAAGCTGGATTCAGGCCAAATAGAGGCTGTCAGGATCAGATCTTCACTTTACAACAAATAGACGAGAAAGCATGGGAATATAACAAAGATCTGTATTTAAGTTTTGTCGATCTGGAAAAGGCATATGACAAGGTGCCAAGAGAGAAGCTATTCAATACGCTGCAGTTATATGGTGTCAATGGGACATTATATCAAGCAATACTTAGTCTTTATTTGACTTGTAAGTCAGCAGTTAGAATTGAAGGAAGTACAGGAAGATGGTTTAATGTTAAATCTGGTGTGAGACAAGGATGTACATTATCCCCTCTGTTATTCATAATCTATATGGATCACATTATGAAGGAAAGTGGTATTAAACATGATATCAAAATTGGAGATGTTAATGTCAGCTCTTTGCTTTATGCGGATGATGTTATACTTCTAAATAAATCCGCTACAAGTCTGCAAGATTCTCTGACTAAATTGAATAGCTGTTGTAATAGATATGGTATGAAGGTCAGCAATAAAAAGACAAAGACAATGAAAATAGGCAGAATCATTGAAAATGTCAACTGTGTTGTGAATGGAGAACCTGTGGAACAAGTAAAACATTTCAGCTATTTAGGCACGATTTTTACTGAAGATGGTAAATTAAATATAGAAATAGACAACAGAATCAGCAAAGCTGGTATGGTGGGAAGTCAATTGAATAAATTCGTATGGAATAAGAGAGAAATTAGTCGAAACACTAAATTAGCTGTATACAAGACAGTGTTCAAACCAGTTTTAACTTATGGATCTGAGAGCTGGGTCAGAAGTAAAACATTTAACCAAAGACTAGAGACCGCAGATATGAGGGTCCTGAGAAAGATTATAGGCATGAACAGATGGCATCAATGGCAATATCATATTAAAAACGAGGATATTAGGAAAGAACTTGACATTGTCAGCATCCAGGAATGCATTAGCAGAGCTAATCTCAGGTGGTATGGTCACTTAAACAGAATGGGCGAGGAAAGATTAGCAAAACAAGTGTTCTCTGCCAGGTTGGCAGCAAAACGACCCAGAGGAAGATATAGGTGGATTGATACGGCACAAAGTGCTTTAGACGATAGAAATATAAGATCTGATAATGTTGGAGTGTTGACAAGTAACAGACTGATTTGGTGGAAAATTGTAGATAGGAAGTTAGTAATGATGTAATTTTTTTTTCATGTAGTACTATCATATCCTGTACACCCCTTGAGGGTACATGCAGGAATTTGATTATGATGATGAGATCTGATGACATCTCGATCCAAACATCATTTGAAACTATAAGACCGGTCGGTCCTCATATGTAGGAACAGTTTGTGCAGACTCCTTATGCTTAACACACCAATATCTCCATCTGTTAAAGCTAATGCAGTATGCAACTCTAAAAAGAATGCCTAGTAAGATTATGAAATCTGATGTTTCAAAACATAAACATATAGATATGCTCAAATTGTCTATCATGCTTCTGTCATCTACAGCTGAAGCACTGAAACAGCAAATGGTATAAGAAAAATTGTCTGGGAGAGGGGGGGGAATTCTGGTCCACAAACATAACATGTAAACAATATTTTAAATTAAGGGGATATGAAATCCACATTGTTTCAAAACCGAATAAGAAACTCAAAGATTGGAATCAGAGAGTTTCATGCCGAATATAGTAAACTATAAAGTATCGGCGATCACTAGCATGAGATAATGCAAGTGACCCCAGTACGTAGTACGATACCGGACAACTCGTTGCAAAGGTGGGGAAAGTTCAGATCGCTATTCTTAGGTATTTTCCATAATGTAAAAACACATTTCCTAGGAAATGTATGCTGTTATTACATTATGGAGGGAGGTCACTACCCAGACCAGTTTCAGTCTTTTTTGAGGCTTCATCAGTGAGTAGCTAGACTGTAATACCAAAGTGTATAGCGAAAAGAACTTATATACTCTGTTATATGAGTTCCCAAAGAGGTGCAACCATTAAGTTACTTAAATATAAAGAGCTAATGAGCTTCATTTCGGTGATATTTTAAACAATATTTTAAATTAAGGGGATATAAAATCCACATTGTTTCAAAACCGAATAAGAAACTCAAAGATTGGAATTAGAGAGTTTCATGCCGAATATAGTAAACTATAAAGTATCGGCGATCACTAGCGTGAGCTAATGCAAGTGACCCTAGTATGCAACGAGTTGTCCGGTATTGTACTACGTACTAGGGTCATTTGCATTAGCTCACACTAGTGATTGCCGATACTTTATAGTTTACTATATTCTGTTTTGAAACAATGTGGATTTTATATCCCCTTAATTTAAAATATTGTTTACAATATCGCCGAAATGAAGCTTATTAGCTCTTTATATTTAAATAACATCTAAAACTTCTAGCATGTCAGTGTTGAGTGGGGAAAGGATGAAAAGAAGAAATTTAATATTTTTAAATAGTTGAAGGTTGTAATCTTTGGATGTGATGAAGGCTATTCTAGAGACCTGAGGTAGATGGAATAAAAGAGGAGGCTGAGAAATTGGTTTGATAAGTTTAGAGGTGGACTTGTATGCAGTACCCCAGATGTGAGGGCAAGGATGGGAGATTCATTTGTTTCCTGATGATGCAAAGTTGGGTAGGGTAATATTAATCAAGTTGACATAGAGAGCTTGCAGAATGAGTTGAAAAGGCAGACGGTATGGGCAAAACATGGATGTCAATTTAAGAGAAGTAAAGTTATGCATTTTGGGATACAAAGATTGCAAGCTGTATACCACATGGAGGGAACTGTACTCCAGGAAATTTATGAAACCAGGGATTTGAGAGTAGTAATAATAAACAGAGTTGAAGTTTATAGGGCACATTGTTGAAGTAGCCAGGGTAGCTCACAAGATTACTTGATTATTGAAGAACATACTAACAAGCAGAGATAAGGGAGTTATCATTCCTTTTTATAAAGCCTTAATATGACTACATCTGGATTAATGTGTTCAGGTCTGGTACTCTGGGTATCTTGTGGTTGAGGAAGTGGTGGAGAGGATCCAGAGGCAATTGAGGGTAGTTGATAGATTGAGGGTTTGTGGATTGCAAATGTTGGTATGCATAAAAGGGTGGGGGATATGAGAAACATTTAAGTTACTTAAAAGGTTTTTATAGAATTGATGCAGAGAAAATGTTTCAACACTTGGCTGGGGGAGGACAGAACAAGAAGTCTTCCCTGGAAGTTGGGTAAGGACATGAAGACTAAATTTTTCACTTGGAGAGTGATGAATGAATGGAATGGGTTGCCTGTCAGTTGTAAGTGCTTTGTCTGTTAATGGTTTCAAGGAAAGATATGATAGATATTGTATTGATAGTTTGGGCCTCCCACAACGAGAATTAGGACTCCATGGTGCGTGTGCAATAATAATATTCTAAGATTGGGCCAATTTGGAATTTATAAAGTGCTAGGAGTTGAACAGAAGAGAATTAATGTTTAGAGCAAAGTGGAATACCAGTCTTTTTGGAGTAAAAATAGGAAACTGGTTGGTGAGTTGAGCATGAAGGAAAAGTGAGGCATGGTCTTCTTTCAGGGAAATAAGGTAGGATTGTTTTGGTAGCATAAAAATACTAAATTATCTTCATTCCACTTGAGAATGACTAGATCAGTATCAAAGCATTAGCCATAGAAGATCTTGAAGCTTGAGTTATCACTTGAATGAATACCACATGATTTGTGGATGACAAAGAGGTATGGAATCTACTGTCATCAGCAAAGGTATGAATAGGACTGGATGTTAGTAAGAGAAGTTCACTGACTTCCTCACTAACATTACCCATCTTTGTGTCCACAGATTGGTAAGATGGTCAAGGTTAGTGAGCAAGGCGGCTGTAGAAAGAATGTCAGAATCCATATTGTGAACACTAATTAACCTATGTGGTCACTCTATGGGTATGGAAGAAGATAGTTGTTAATTATCTTCTCCTTTTACAAACATGATGGATAAAACCTTGCTTCATTGCTGTTAGGATAAGTGTCATATTATTATTATTATTTGACACCTCCAGGAAGTCCAAAGACTCATCGAGAGAGGTTACCTGCTCTACAAACTCTGTCTCCACAAATCAATTCACCAACTGACTGTAGCTACACCAACGACATCTAACGCCGACCACCACCACCACTACTAGTATTTCCACACACGATCACAAACATCCATGCCCACGGCAGGATTCGAACCTGCAGCCTTTTGGTTGGAGAGTGGATACTCTTAACCACTTGACTGGCCATATATGAACAGCATAGTTCAAGAATGCATTACAGGATGGGTGTTAATTCTGGAGCACAAGTACAACTGAAGAGATACCATTGTGGCAGTAATTATTATTATTAGTAGTAGTAGTATCAAGGTTATTAAATTTTTTTGTGATATTCTTCTAATGAAAGATTAAAAAAGGTACTTGGAGTGGTTTGAAATAGTAGGGGGAAATTTGCCTTGGTCATCTAAGAGGATTGTCTTAAGCCTGTCTTAGGTTTAAGGGATACTGCCATTGTTCTTTTGATTAGGATGAGAGATAGGGCAGAAATTTTTTTCATGCAAAAGAAATATGGAGGTTACGGTCTGAATTGCTAAGAGACCGTAGCTACCTAGCTGGAATTCAGATAGGTAGAATAATTTGCATTAGATCATTACCAAAGAATTTGACTTCTCTTCTACCTTGGTCTGTGAAGTTTAAGAAGAGGAGTTGGTGTGAATTGTGGATGTTGGAATCTCAGAGGAAAATTTACTGACTATTTAGGTGATTAGACTGTATGAGATCAACTTTCAGCGATAGATAATCAAAGGAAGCGGATATAGTCATTAAAATTAGAGTGGTAAAGTCAACAGAGTTAGGCAAGGAAATCTTGTTACAGTAGATCAGTTAAAGGAGATGACCAGTTCTTCTAACCTTTGGCATGGGATAACACACTGACAAAGGCACGTCCTCCGTCCCTTTCTTGTGGAAGGGGAGCATGCATGATGTAATGTGGAAAGTTCAGATGCTGTAGTTGTAGAGGATGCCATGTGAAATTCAGTAATGATTAACAAGTTCGCTATGGATGTCAATTAGTTTTGGTGCACATTGTTGATGTTGGTATTAAACCTTTGGATGTTGGATTTATTTTTTTATTTATGCTGTCAATTAATGGATTTATTGAGCTTGAGCAGGGTCATGCAATAGAAGTGAAGGACTTTTGGACAAAACTCCAATATGGCAGGGGGGATGTACCCAGATTCCAAGCGTGCATGGCCTTGACAATGTCCCTGAAAGCTGCTTTACTTGGATTCCCTGCAGGCACAGCTTCGCAGCATAAACAGCAGCAGGATTATTCACCAGCTTCTTGAATTTTTATCAGCAGATGGAACCTGCTGATAATAATTTTGCCTCCACCTGCACCACATGAGAGAAGGGAGTAGATAGACGAACTTGAGACTCTTCTCTAGAGACAAAACATGGCAGTGGCCACTTTGCTAATAGCAGGATGGTGATGTTTCACTGGGTAATGAAAGTCATCTACCAGCTAGACGTCTAGTTAGCATTTTCTCCCTAAGGAATGTATGCAAAAGACATATTGCTTTATTTATTTATTTATTTATTTTTTATGTCCATGTTAAGTTGATTAACTGAAATTATAAACTGAAACTGTAATTGTATAATTTTTAAAATTTTAATAATTTTAGATTTCATTGTAAATTGAAATAAATTGTATAAAGATGTTTGACCCATATTGCTAATGCTTTTAATGGCCAGCATCTAATGAATGAAATAAAAGACTGTTTTTACTCTTTACAATATAGGCATCGTCTGGACTAGAGAAACCTTATGGATATATCTGGAAAACCCCAAAAAGTACATTCCTGGAACCAAAATGGTCTTTGCTGGAATTAAAAAGAAACCTGAGCGTGCTGATGTGATTGCATACCTTGAACAATCTACTAAATGACAAGTGTGGTGTGTAGCTTTTTCAATAATCATCATGATGACCAGCATCCATAGCTAATTTTAATTCACTCGGTCATTAAGGTACATTTGCTAGATACTAGATATGTGATAGATGTGACAAGAAAAATATTTGTGGACATTTTAGCTGTTATTTAAAACTCATAGTTGACCAAATGCAATATATTCAAGACAGTGTAAGTTCTGAAAAAATGGTGAAATCCATTTGTCAAATAAATTAACATTCTTAAATGTGCCTTTTTACTGTAGAGAAGTGGCATGCACTACTTTATCAAATGAATAGCAACTAGAAATTGTTTGGCTTAATAGTTTGGTGAAAAACCAGTTTGCTAGTTATATTTGACAAATTTGATCGTTTGTTAGGTGTGGCAGCATGTGAGGAAATTTGTTTTAGTAACATTAAGGATTAATTTTTCTCCTTTTTCCATGCATGTGTGCACTCACACATACTGTATTTACTCGAATATAGTTCGCCCTCACATATATTTCACACCCCTGATTTTACTTTGCAAAAAAAGAAATTAAAAAGTTTTGCATATATACCTCACACACAAAAGAAAAGTTTAGAACTTTAAGACATAGACAGTGAATGTTGTTGTGGCAATTTCAGATATTTTCGAATTCAGTTGAAGAAACTCAGCATTTAAACTCAACACTTGTCGGTTTGCCTTTGTCTTTGAGCTCCTTTCACTTCTCATTAGCCATTCGTGAAGGATTGTTCATAACATATCTCAAGTGTTGTAAATTACTGGTAATTTTTACTTAAAATATTAAAAAATGTTCAAGTCACAGTGCTGGTTTTAAACTCAAAGTTATTGATTTTGCAGAAAAACATGGCAGTCGAGCAGCAGGGCATGAGTTTACAGTCATCATCATCATCAAATTCCTGGCATGTACTCTCAAGGGGGTGTACAGGATATGATAGTACTACATGAAAAATTTACATCATTACTTCCTATCTACAATTTTCCTCCAAATCAGTATTACTTGTCAAGACTCCAATATTATCATTATCAGATCTTATATTTCTATCGTCTAAGGCACATTGTGTACCGTATCAATCCACCTATATCTTGGTCTTCCTCTGGGTCATTTTCCTGCCAACCTGGCAGAGAGCACTTGTTTTGCTAATCTTTCCTCACCCATTCTGTTTAAGTGACCATACCACCTGAGATTAGCTCTGCTAACGCACTCCTGGATGCTGACAATGTCATGTTCTTTCTTAAATATCCTCGTTTTTAATATGATATTACATTCATGCCATCTGTTCATGTCTCTAATCTTTCTCAGGACTCTCATATCTGCGGTCTCTAGTCTTTGGTCAAGTGTTTTACTTCTGACCCAGTTCTCAGATCCATAAGTTAAAACTGGTTTGAACACTGCTTGTATACAACTAATTTAGTGTTCCGACTAATTTTTCTCTTATTCCATATGAATTTATTCAACTGACTTCTTACCATAACAGCTTTGTTGATTCTGTTGTCTATTTCCATATTTAATTTACCATCTTCACTAAAAATCGTGCCTAAGTAGCTAAAATGTTTTACTTGTTCCACAGGTTCCCCGTTTACAACACAGTTGACATTTTCGACAATTCTGCCTATTTTCGTTGTCTTTGTCTTTTTAATTCTGAACTTCATACCATATCTATTACAACAGTTATTCAATTTAGTGAGGGAATCTTGCAAACTTGTAGATTTATTCAGAAGTATAACATCGCCCGCATAAAGCAAAGAGCTGACATTAACATCTCCAATTCTGATATCATGTTTAATACCACTTTCCTTCAGAATGTGATCCATATAGATAATGAATAACAGAGGGGATAATGTACATCCTTCAAATCTAACTGCCGACTTACAACTCAAATACAGACTAAGTATTCCTTGATATAATGCCCCATTGACACCATATAACTGTAGCGTATTGAATAGCTTCTCTCTTGGCACCTTATCATATGCCTTTTCCAGATCGACAAAACTTAAATACAGATCTTTGTTATATTCCCATGCTTTCTCGTCTATTTGTTGTAAAGTGAAGATCTGATCCTGACAGCCTCTATTTGGCCTGAATCCAGCTTGTTCTTCACCAAGATTTTCTTCCACAATTCTTCTCAACTGTTTCTCAAGTATACTTGCATAGATCTTGCCAGGAACACTCAGTAGGGAAATACCTCTGTAATTCTCACATGCAGTTTTATTTCCCTTTTTATATATGGGTACTATGAGAGCTCTACTCCAATCATCTGGAATTCGTCCCCTCTGTCCAGGCTTTCTGAACTATGTAATGCAGCCACTGTAAGACTTTTATACCACCATAGTCCAGCATTTCTGGTCAAATATCATCTACTCCTGCTGCCTTTCATTTCAAGCCTTTGATGGCTTTTTCTACAAGTATGGATATGTATTCCTGACTGTATACCTGTTGAGTGTTTTTTACCACTGTGCTATCACTGCTTGTTTCATTTAGCAATTTTTTGAAGTAATTACTCTTACTTCAAGGATATCTTTTTCTCCCATTTTCATGTCACCTTTATCATCTCTAACTCCTTTTACAGCACTTTTTCCTCCATTTCTAAGTTTCTTCAACAACCTCCAGAATATTTTACCACCTTCTTGATATTTATTTTCTATGTTCTTGCCAAAGTCCTCCCATGAGTTTTGTTTAGCTAGTTTTACACAATGTTTCGCTTTTTTTCTTACATTTGTCTCTGTATTCTCTAAGAGCAAATGCTGATTTATTTGCCAGGAACTTTTGATATGATTTCTTCTTGAGAGATGTTCAAAACATTTATTCGCTTTAAAATTTTCTTACATGTTATTCTTTTCAATATGAAATTCGATTTTATCCTGCTCAAGACTAAATAGTGATCGCTTCCAATTTCAAATCCTCCGTACACTCTGGTGTCCTGCACCAGGGAGAAAACATCACTATCAACAATAACATAGTCAATGAGACTTTTCTTATTCCTTGCCTCTCTCCATGTGAATTTGTGCACATTTTTATGTTGGAACATGGTGTTAGTAATAACCAGTCTGTCCTGAGCAGAAATCCAACAGGTATTTGCCTTTATTATTAGCTTTGCTCTTTTCTCCAAATTTTCCCAAAATATTTTTGTATATCTGACAATCATTTCCTACTCTGCTATTCAGATCCCCAACAAGGATCAACTTTTCCTTTTTCATTGTGTCAGTTGCTTTTTCTAAAGCATCAAAAAATTCCTCCACTTCTACCTTAGTAGAACCTTCTGTGGGACCATAGGCACAAATAAGTCTCATTGTCCAGTTCCCCATTCTCATATTTGCCCACATCACTCGACTTGAGACTTCCTGCCATTCAAGATTAGCCTCGTATTTTGTGTTGAATACTATGGCTACTCCTTCCTTTCCTTGATTGTCATTGCCTGAATATAACATTTTGTATTTATTGCTCAGAAAGATCTCACCAGTTTTGGTCTTTTTTGTTTCAGTCACCCCTATTATGTCGATCTGGTACTTATCTAATTCCTCAGCTAGCTCCATTTCTTTGCCACTCAGGCCTCTTATGCTGTTATTACTGATCTTTAACTCTGATGATGTTGATTTTACAGTGACTGAGCTTAATGTGCATTATTGGCATAAACAGAAACTTGCATTACAAAGCACCAATAAATGAAGAAAAACATTCAGAGTACCTAAAAGTGGAAAGTCCTACATTGGATGATGAGTTATTTGAATATGTGTAAATGCCAATTTAGTTTTTTCCTGAAAAACTAGTTTCCAAAATTCCCCGCATATATCTTGCACCATAGTTTTTTAACTTTAATTTTGTGGAAAATGTACGAGTTATTCGAGTAAATATGGTACATCATGTGCGTGCATCTTTTAAAGAATTTATCCCTTATCTTTTCATGGGATTTTTTGGATAGATCACTCACTCCTACATTTAAATTTATTATTATTATTATTATTTCGGTCTACTCCAGGGAGTCCTTAGACTCATCGAGGGAGGCCCTTAGCATCATGTCCACACAACTATTCGACATTCTCACAGTATCTATCATACCTTGCCTTGAACTCGCTCACTGTCATAGCACCCACAACAGACTCTGGCAGCTTATTCCACTCATTTACCACTCTAAAAGTAAAGAACCCAGTCTAACCACACTCTTGCCCAGCTTCCATAGGTGTCCCCTAGTTCTACCATCACCAGTCCTGATCTCTAAAATATCCTCTGAATTAATCCTATAGAATCCTTTTAGCAATTTGAGTGTCTCAATCATATCTCCCCTTTTCTGCCTATCAACTAGTTTCTGCAACCCACAAATCTTCAGCCTGTTCTCATATGGTTCATTCCATAGACCTGCTATCATCTTAGTCAAATCACAATCTTATATATATATATGTATATATATATGTATATATATATGTATATATATAAATTTGCCACCCATCCTGCATCATCTCTGCAATCTTCTATACATATCTGGCACTTATCTCAGTGCATGGAAGCAATCTCATATCCATCCTATTCCAAAAAAGGGTGACAGAAGTCAACAATCAAACTACCAACTTCCCATCATCCGCGTCCTCTCCGAAATAATGGAGAAAGTCATCAGTAGCCAATTCCTCCACTACTTAGAGGCCCACCAATTAGTTAGTGACCACCAATACAGATTCCACCATTCAAAATCCACAGCTGACTTCATAGTTTACGTCACCAACAACTGGACATGCCATGGAAAGGTTCGGAGAAATCTGTGCTGTTGTTCTTGATATTTTCAAAGCCTTCAACTGTTTGTGGCATCATGGTCTGCTTAACAAATTACCATCCTTTGGTTTCCCTGCCACCCTCTGTAACTGGGTAGCCAACTGTCTCTCTAGTTGTTCTCTGCAAGGCATGGTAGATGACTCGCTTTCAAGCTTTACCATCAATGCTGTGGTGTATCCAAACTGTCCTATCACTGCTCTTTCTCTTGTTCATAAATGAACTACTCACAATCGCCAATCCTATCCACAGCTTTGCTGATTATAGTACTATCCACTCATCCTACTCATTCGACAAACCATGCATGACTCTGACATCCCAGGCTACAAGATTATCTACAACCAGTGCTTTAAACATTGATCTTCATACTATCTTTTAGTGGAGTGAAGACAACCTTGTCATATTCAATGCCGCCAAAACACAGTCCTTCCTTTTTTCCTCACAAAAGAGATCTCGGTTCACCTACCTTTATCCTCAGCAACATACAAATCACCAGACAAGATCAGATCTTTCTGCTTGGACTAGCTTTTACCTGCAGTCTCACCTGGCATAAACACATCACATCAGTAGC
Organism: Typopeltis vanoorti; assembly: GCF_054136105.1. Classification (NCBI taxonomy): domain Eukaryota; kingdom Metazoa; phylum Arthropoda; class Arachnida; order Uropygi; family Thelyphonidae; genus Typopeltis; species Typopeltis vanoorti. The sequence goes on from NC_143554.1 coordinate 45,793,961, forward strand.
CTCCTCAGCATCCAAGAAACTAGGCATTCTCTTTCATTCAAAAAGTTATTTTACATCCAACCAACTCCTAACTATATACAAATCCGCCCATGCTTAGAATACTGCTCACATTTGGGGTAGTGCACTTAAAACTTCCCTTGAAATCCTTGATGCTGTTCAGAGGCAAGCAACATTAAACTTCCTCAGTCCTTATCTGCGCCCCATATATGGTATTGATAAGCTATAGGTCTCTTGACCTCACATGTATGGGATCAGCATATATATAAAATAAATAAATAAAAAATCCCTGAAAGTTACAATGTGTTCGTTTTTTTTTTTTTTTTTTCCACCAGGGAAAGGTTGTAAATTTATTGGTCTCCAATTTACCTTGGAGATAGCCATAGCTTGTTGGCTGGAGAGCAAATAATGCTGTCTGCTCATCCAGAAAAGGTGTTGGAATTCAAGCTCACATCCTATTAATTGAGGTATGAAAGCACTATTTTAATCAACCAACCAGTTCAGGTCTGATTACTGTTCATAGATTTGTGCATGTGTTGGGGGGGGGGGGGAGCACTGGGTAGGTCACACTATATTGAAGCAAGCATTGGGATATCCCATTTCAGAATTAAACAGACATGCAATTTTTTTGTTGTTGTTGTTAGATTATATCAGGCAAACAAATCTATCCCTAGAGATGACTTTACATCTGTACACTGCCAGTGACATCTCGATTCATCCAAAAATGCTAAAAATCCAAGAAAGTTGCTAAAAGGTGCTTGGAAGTGCATTCTGACAATGAAAATCAGCAAACATGCAAAAAAAAAAAAAAAACCTATCTAAAATATGCATTACAGAAATCAGTTGGTTTCTTAGTGAAGTATTTTTGTACATTTAGTGAAATTCCAATTTTATAATTAGAGAAATTGTATGATCACAAAGGCAACACAAAAAACAAAGATAATCAATAATTTTTTTCTTTTCCATAATAAAAAGTTGCTTTCAGAAAAGGAGGGACACTTACTCCGTTGAAAGAAAAATTTGTCCATGTGTAATTTTGTTGTGTCCCAATTTATGATTATTATTCCAATTAGAGAAATTCTGCTTATCTATATTCAACTTTTATATATGTACGAGATATCACCCCAGAATACAAATATTTAAACAATTTCTCCCCTTAGTGTTCCTAATATTTATATTATGCTGCGCCTTTTGGGAACATTTAGTTTGAGATATTAAATACAAAAACAAGGAGCAATTACTAAAATATGTCTGAATGTGAAACAATATTGCAGTCGTGACACTTTATCTCGTTTCTTAACACATTAATTTCCTGTGTGATTAGGTTCGTACGTTTTTCAAGTGGTGCATTGGGCAGCAATTTCAGACAACTGTTTTATCAATGAACAAAGGTTTATTAAACTCATTAGTATGGTACAGTTCAATTTCTAATATAATTCAATTCAATACTAAGAAAATATTTACAAAATAACATTAGCTTATCACAAGTAATTTGGCTATGATCCTATATGGGTATCACGATCATGCCGCCATAAAATTCAACACATAAAATCATATGTATAATCCTAGATCCAATTAACACCATAGTTAACCTTATATTACTCGGAATATACGCTATATGCTGTAGCACATGGACATATATGATCAATTCACTCTATTTAACTATCCAAAACTATGTAGATTAAATTATCCTTTCACTGTACTAACACATAACTTTGACATTTAAAACTTTCCTATATGTTACAATACACATGCATAATTCTCAGGACACATGAATTACTTATATATATAATATTAATATTAACAAGTATATTTTCATTATAATCAGTCATGTACTAAAGTCCTAGTATAAATTTCCTTAGTCTCTTCAACAGTTCAGTAATAGAATAATGATAACAATTACAGACGATTTTCAGTTAACACGAGATTTTTACAGTACCTTTTTCTCTTGAGTTTTCGATATTGGCCTGTACTTTTTTTTTCGATTGAACTATCCTGGTATGATCTCTCCTATAATCGGTCACTCCTAAGTTCTTTTTGGCATTAAACTGTGCTTATGTGATCTTTACTTTTCGTACTTAAAAATTAAGAACACGCTTTAGAATCATCTATACCGTGGCTGTGAAACTCACCACGTGGACACCGACTTCTTTACAATTTCCTTTTTTCGTAGTTGTCACTGGATTATGAAATGCATATATAATACCTTCTTTCCTTCAGCTAAATGGCATTCCTCGTTTCTTACCATAGGAAATACGGAATCGAAATCCTGCTCACTATTGTTTCCTTGTTGTGATGATGGAGATTAACTCCAATCCCACCACTCAGGAAAACCACGTGAAACCTATACGAAGGAGCTCGTGAAGAAACTCTCCGGGAAAAAGCCCCTCTGGGGGGGGGGGGTTTCTAACCCTTTTATACCCTGACTCTTAACGGCACCTTTTTAATTTCTTTTCTCCGCCCCTTACTTGATTCGACTTCACCGACCAATTAGGGTGGTGTTTTTCTGCCAAACATCCTTTGGTCGGCGAGCCAGTGACGATGTCTCAAATCCGGGAATTGACCCTGAGCGATAGTCTATTGTTTTTCTTTTGCTAGCCTCTAAATTAATCCCCTTTCCAAAATTTTAAGAATCTACTTAATATTTTAATCTCTAGCCTCTCACAATTTCTTATTACTAATCTTTTCTGTTTTACTTAGCTAATTGTTTTATATCACAACTGTAATTCTTTTATTATTTAGTTCTTCAAACACTTTTTGTTATATATTTTACTTGGATGCAAGAATATTTTTCTTTCTTCTAAATAATTCATCTATTAGCTTTTATACAGGGGTTTTACTTTATTTTCTCTTCATGTTACACATGATAGCTGGGAATTCTACATTCTTAAGGTATCAGGGTGTAACAATTTTTGCTCTGAAGATGCTGGGCTAGGAATCCAGTGAAATATTAGTTCAAATTGCTTTCTTCTAGAACCCATTCTTCCATTTCTGTCTACAGTGATGAAATTTTAAGGGGACCTTTAGTAGTGTAAAATAATTCCATATCTGACTGAAACTGGCTGTGTTGTGCAAACTGGGTGTTTGTTTCCGTAGAAAGAAGAAAAACGATTTTGTCTTCCTAACTTTCTGCTACTAGTTGAAGCTACAACTTTTATATAACTACTATCTAGCAACTGCACTGTTTACTTTTATCTGTAGTATCCTAAGGGAGTAAAGAAACTGACTCCTCATAGTTCCTAAGTCTGCTGTTTGTTTAAAACAATGCATTAATTTAAAATCGATTAAAGGACTTGGGCTATGTTTGCATTTTATTCCCACTATCTATTTAGCAATAACACAACATCAAGACGGCTCCACGTGCATGCAAGGTGATATTGCTCTGCACGTAGTATTGATGCTAGGAGTTGTGCAGTTGTCTTTATCATGGTAAGTAAACCTCTTGATAGGCTTACCATGTATGTGATGATTAACTCCTATGATAAGATTATTATGATTAAACGAGGAGGAGAAGTTATGGTAATACAGTCAAACTCTCCCTCAGGGCCATCACCAGATTAGAAAGCGCCCTGAGGCAAACAATTAAATATCTCCCCTGATGGATTATAAGACAAAAATATAAGAAAATCTCCAATTGCTATTTTGTTTTTATTACAAGAGAAACATTGATGCAAAATGATTACATAATAATATTAGTTAAATGTTTGCTCTACAGGGATATTGCACAATAAAGTTGTTTATAAGCTCTTCTAAATTTAAATTAAAATCTATGTCTGCCTCTATCGATATAGTTGCTAGACCAGCCAATCTTTCTTGGTAATTACTGTTTGCAAATAATTTTTAATCAGTTTAAGCTTGGAAAATTTCTTTCCTCACTTGCTATGCTAACAGGAATCGTTAGGTTAGCGACGGCGCCTACTGCAATATGGCTGAACTAGCGCCGTGAGGCAGGCTGCCTCTATGCTACACCCTGTCGACAGTACTGCTCTCACTATACTAAACTTAGGCCACCACAAGAATTGTGTGGTGTAATGTATAAATGAATATAGTGAAATTTCTTTAGAACAGCATTATTCCTTTGGAGTTTTAGTTGAGACTTTTTGGTCATTTGTTATAGTGGATATTGAATGCAATGCCAGCCTCTCCAATGAAGATGCTGCAAGTTCAAATACTATGGCAACACACACACACACACTACAAGTCTTTAGGTAGTGGACAATTTATGTCAGGCAGTGTGAAACCATCATCTATGGAGGCTTAAAAAATGTAGTGCCAAAGGCAGGACTCCCAAATTATCAAACTCTTAGCCCATGATGATAATGTACCATAAATTTAAGTCTTTCATGAGGGATTCACACACACCACTGTCTTCATCAATTTTCTGATATATACTTTTGAGGGGTGTACAGTTGACTATAATTTTTTCTGATATCATTTTTAATGATTCCACCATTGAGGTTATCTGTTCACTCTCCTAATTTCCTATGTAATTATCAAATCTGTGGTCTAGTTCAGCGGTCGCCAATCTTTTGGACATCACGGACCACTACACTCGCAACTTTGAATCCCGCGGCCCACTAACATGAATTTTTTTAAAAGTTACAAACGTATGAAATAATGATCATAAAAGTTGCATATTATTAATATGAAATGCACTTGTTTAATTAAAACAAAATTATTAGTGTGATATATGTTGCTGCTCATTTGAAATAAGTTTATTGATTCTTGGCTCCAATGATGTCACTGCAACACGAAGAGCCGTTTCTATTTCAAGCCGACAGTGGTACTTGTTTTTAATTGCTGTAACAGATGAGAATGTCTTTTCACACAAATCGGTTGTTGTAAATGGAATCAAAATTTTGATTGCTTTTTCACTCAGCACTGGGTATTCACTTTTTATGGAGAGCCAACAATGATGTCTTGATGAGGACGAGTGGAATTTAGTTCTGAGACTGTCGTTGGATGATAGATCGATTAGGCTTTCTTTTTCTTTGATGCTCAAATTGCTATCTTCGGTGTTCGCCGAAAATGGATCCATTATCCACATATTGCCACATCTGGGGTCCTCTTCCTTTGGGTAATAACAGCCAAAAGATTCTGTGAGCGACCATAAGTGCTGTTGAACAATAGTTATTAGCTGTCCATTGACATCCTCTTCTTTCATATACTCATCAAGATTCGGGAACATTTGCAGATCTTCAGCCAACTGCGTTTGCCACAGCAATATTTTCTTTTGAAATGCATCAATTTTACCTTGCAGTGTGAACACGTCCGTAAGCTGTCCTTGCAAGGACGTATTTAGCTCGTTTAACAGTGAAAAATATCTCCAGGTATGCAAACTTGGCTAGTCGGACAAGAGATCTAGTAATTTCGATTTATTTTGTTGCTAAAAAATAACTCGACTTCTTGGCACAAGTTGAACAATCGGGTTAGTATTTTGCCTCTTGACAACCATCTCACCTCAGCATGAAGGAGATGAGTATATTGAGAGCCTATTTCTTCAAGTGCCGCAAATATTCGAGAATTGAGCACATTGTGCCGAATTTCGTTTACAATTTTAATTACATCAGAGAGTGCAGTTCTAGAACATTCTTTTCGCTGCAACTTGCTCATCATGTAAAATACAATAGTAAACAAGATGTCTGGGTGTCCAACATCTTTCACTTTTGTAACAACTGAAAGATGCTCAGTCATGCATCATCTGTGCATATACCAACACATTTCCTCCATTCAATACGTGTCTCAGTAAATAACCATTAAGTGCATCGAAAATGCTTATTTGCTTTTTGCATTCTTTCACGCATCCTTTGAAAATGTTCAACTGGCATCTTAGCTGAATCTGAGTGTTTTGGCTGCAAGTGCATGGCGAATTTCGAAGGTTTCATGGCATTATTGCATAAACTCTCAGAACACACGACGCAAAGCGGTCATGGATCCAGCTCACTTCCGGGTTCTTGAATAAATCCAAACTTCAAGTAGTCCCCATCATATTTTCTTCTCTCCACCTCCAGTTGTAATGTCCTTCCTGGTGGGGGCTGTGGAGGCTCTGATTTATTGATCAACTCATGGTTACGTGAACTATTACCAAAGAAATGCAAAATACTTGGTTGCTTTTTCTCACTCATTGTGGGTTTATTTTATTCGAATCTTAAACCAAACAAGAAATGACAGTTATCAGACTACTTCGATATATAACACTGTGCACAGTTAAAATAAAAACATCACTGGTCACTTACCTAAGAAAAGTATCGTGAGGGATAAACACCAGTCAACAAAACAATCGGACGAGAATCGGTATTCATGGGGGGTTGATTGTTGTGACGGTACGCATGCGCCACCGAAGCCTGGCGCATGCGTACTAGCGTTCACAAGCTGCGCCGTCGATGGTGGCCCGACAACAAAAGCTCCTAGACGAAAATTGTCAGCGATCCTGTGTCGGTGTCCAAATCTTCGGACCACAGATTGGCATCCTCTATGCCAGCGCTTCCCAAACTGGGACGCGGCCCCCTTGGGGGCCGTGAAATAATGAAAACAAATTTAAAATGTTTTAAGACGAAGTATATTTTTTTTATTTTAAAAGAAACGTATTTAACTTTTATTATTTCTTTTTTGTTATTTTTTATATTTTAATGGAAAAATTCACACATTGGTGTTGATTCACAAACTTTGCTTCCTGCATATTTCGCCGTTAACGAATATTAGTAAATATTGCTTATTCATATATTTCATTTCAAAGCAGTGGTTAATTGTATTTACATCGAATGCTCTCCAGGGAAGTTCCAAATCTTTCTGTCCCTTTCATAACGCGTTCGTAATCAGGGACTGTTGATATCGACTTTATATACATATCAAACTCGTTTTATATTATCACTGTCATCCGAGCTAGTTTTCTGTTACTAATAAAAGTTTCGCATATACTTCACACATGAATAAAATCTTAAACAAGTTCATGTGGGGATTAGTAACTCGCTTGCAGTGGTAAACAACACGCCCTCCCTAAAAGCCACTATACTGCAGAGGCAATAAAAATAAGTACTTTTATTATGCCAGTGAATAAGGTATGAGGAGTCTGTGTAATATATTTCTCAACAAATAGTGCAATTAGAGACAACTGGGATAAAAACACTAATTAATGAATCACATGTCCCCTCATACAGAAACTATGCTGTATAGACTGAAACAAAACCATACGTTGCATGAGCAAACACAGTATCTAACTAAAAACTATTGTTATTAATTAGATGTGTGTGTGAGTTCGATTTCCCAAGGCAGCAATAAAATTCAACCGAACGTGTTAAAATTCATAAAAGTGTTAAAACTAATTAATATATATATATATATATATATATATATATAATGAATGTTATGGCAGTTTCACATATGGAATTCGGTTGAAGAGAGTTAGCAATTCAACTCAATTGTCAGCGATGCTTTTATCTTTCGGTTGCGCGATCTTTTGTTAATACCGCACCAATCATATGCACGTTTTAATAAACAGACTGCCTTTGCTGTCTGTTTCGCGTTAGGCTTAATTACCGTAAAAGGAGAAAAGTCACAAAAGAGAAAAATGTTCCTGGTCCGGGGATTCCCTTATTCAGGTAATATTCACCAATTTCATGTTATCAGTCTGTGGTGTGCCAGTATCGGTAAGCGGTGATATTATTTGATCTATTCTACGTTAAAAAATTTAACCCTGAGATGGATAAGTGGTTGATAAAAAATAAAAAAAAAATCCCGCGAACAATCAGAAGAAGCAGAAACAGACTAAAAAAAAAAAGGACAGTTTCATATTTTACCAGAACAGCCCGCATCTTCTTCAGAACCAAACGGTAAGAGGCAAAAAATGTAATATATGCATTTGATTTTTGCAATATTCGTTGTGCATGTTTTGTATTGAATATAAATATAATAAATATTATAATAATATATCTCTTACGATTTTTTTTTTCGAGGGGGGCCGTGAAATATTTTAATTTTTGCAGAGGGGGCCCTGACATCCAGAAGTTTGGGAAGCACTGCTCTATGCTATTATATTGCGAGCAGTGAAGTTGTCCTGCATGTAGTGGTGCCTATAAGGGGCTCTCTTCAGTCCTTTGTTAAATTTTTCTCAAATTTGCGAGTCCCTTGTTCTTTACTTTTTTATTTTTCAAAAAAAACAAACATAATTTTTTGAAATATATTAAGCAACAAACTCATACAGTAACTTAAGAAAGTGATTTTATTAAATAAAATATAGTTACTGTTACCACCATTTTACAAATAAGAATTCACTTTTGGTAATCACATATAAATAAATGGGACTATAAAATAATGCTCCTTGATTGGTACCGTTGATTATCACTTGAAGTATAAAAACAAAAGGGAAATATAACGTTTTTCAATATTATTGTGTTTAGATAATTATTTATTATTTATAGATTGTTTGTCGAAAACTAATAGCGCAAACAAAATTTATTTTGTTTATAAAAAATGCGGACTATTTCATATGTGCGATTATAAAAGGTTTTATTCTTATTATATTTTGATAGTTAAAAAATGGTTTTCTTATGTAAGATAAATTGACACATGATTGTGTGCAAATATTTCATGTTTAGATCATGAAATATTTGTTTAAAAATGATAGCCTTTACAGGTTGATTGTCCCCTCATACTTTTTTGATTAATGAGTACACAAGCTGTATTAATAAAAGTTTTTGTGTGAAATACGGTTATTTTTCGCTCTACGATGCGAGCCTTTTGTTAAAATTTCCATAGCTCACCATTGCCTGTATGTGAGGCATGGTGCTCTTATCCCATTCAGTGTTATGATATGCATGGGAAAAATGAATACTCAACTTTAACTGTCTTCTCAGTTAGTGACGTCTCCAATATGAACTTTTGGTCTAATTTCCAAACTTCTTGATGCCTACCCTGTGTAAGAAAGGCCACAAAAACATGAATTATTATAAATCCCAAGATGTTTGTTGAAAAGGTTGTAGTCTTTAGGCAAAAATAATAAACCTCGTATAGTCAAAATGGGCTTTGAAAGCTACTCATGTCGAGATTTGATGGGGCTAGTGATCTTAAGAAAAAATTCTCAATATAATGGAAAACAAGTTGTTTAGAGAATGTTGGGATTTTGTTGTGTAGCAGGAGTAGAGAATAATTATTTTTTGTATAATTTTTTAGGTATGTATATTTGTAAATTGGTCATTTGATCTTTTCATACGCCACTTTTTCGGCCAATTATTGTGCACACAGCACTGAACAATAGCTGACCCGTGCCAGCTTCCATGTGATTTCGTTTTAAACTTATATTTGAATGGTTCCCGAATGTTTCTGTAATTCAGTAATATTATGGTTCATGTCAGCAATTTATTGTAATTTTTGTTCGTTCTAACCGAGAAGAAGCCACAAGTATATGCGGTTATGTATAAAACAAACTAATCAGTTTGTTTTATTTGTATTAATATAGGCAAATAAATCCAATGTATTCCTTTGCCAGCCTGGCTGGCCGAGTGGTTAGCATATCCGCTCTCCATCCCAAAGGCTGTGGGTTCGAATCCCGCCCTGGGCATGGATGTTTTGGTTGTTTGTGGAAATACTAGTGGTGGTCGACGGTAGATGGCGGATTGAGTGGTGGAGACAGAGTTGTAGAGAAGGTGCCCTCCCTAGATGAGTCTTTGGACTCCCTGGAGGTGTTAAATAATAATAATTTGATTTTACTTATTGAAAATATACATAATCAGCATAGAATTGTCCAGAATGTCATTATAGGCTGCAGTTTTAAGATTCTAGTTACTGAAACTAAGGGCCCAGTCCATGATGCCTCCACCACCAAATTGCACAGTTGGCAGAACACAATGGGCAGATAGTGTTCTCTTAGCATCCAGAGAACGCATTTCCTGAGTCCATTGGTGGCAGAGCTTTTCACCACTAAATCCAATGATTGACATTGCCCTTGTTGATATTAGGCATGTGTGTGTCTCTATGCAGCCATGGAAATCAAGATTCTTCATCTCCTAACAGTTGTGGTACTGGCTTTGCTTGCAAAGGCATTTCGGAATTTCAGGAGTGAGTGTTTCAACCGATGACGTGAGTTTTAAATGCCATGTGTTGCAGCACTCAGCGGCAATTTTGTATAGCCTACTAAGTCACGATTGTGTTGTTGTTTCTCCTGGATATTTCCACTTCACAATCACATCACTTACAGTTAATTGAAGCAGATGCAGTAAGACAGAATTTCCCAAACTCATTTGTTACAAAGTGGGATCCTGTGATAATGCCATTTCGAAAGTCACTGAGTTCTTCGGTACAGTTCGTTTTACTGTTAATTTATAATGCTTTCTTTCATACCTGTATGAGTCATGGTTGTGATGTATATAATAGCCATATCGCTACTACAAAAGGGTATCTGGATATTTTTGATCCACTAGTATATTTTTATTATTAATATGCTTCACACAATTTTATATCAAATCATCCAACTCCTTCCGTATCTTCAGTTTTGCTTGTAGAAATTTTTTTCTATCGCTTGTTTAGCAAAATAATTTTGTTCCACAAGAAATTATATTCTTATTAAAACCTTTATCCAAAGGATAAAGCAAACTTTATATATATATATATATATATATATATATGTAGAGGTTGATGCAGAGTACACCTTTTATTAGTTGTATATGAATATGTTACTAATGCATTAATTCAGCGTTGGTATATTCCTGGATCTGGCTGCCACTGATGAGACTTCAATAAATGTGATGTTTTAAGGATACTTGTGACAAAGACTGAATAATATATGCACGTATACACAAGAAAGATATTTAATTAACCAAATATTTCGGTCTTTAAATAGCAGACCATCTTCAGTGGCACTACAAGAGCAGTTTTTTTAAAAAAAAATACAAGGTGGAATACTAACAATAGATCACTTAAAAATAGAACAAGCCACGTGATGTTATATCACTAAGTATTAAAGGGAATATTTTAAAGCAGAGACATGATTGAAATAAAGATATTAATAATATTAAATAACATAAAATTAATATGAATTAATGAGTTATCCTGATTATAGTCATCCCGATTCAGGTTAGGACGATGGAGCAAGGCCTCTATGCTTTCTTTGAATAAACATTCAAATTTATAACGGGATCTATGTAAGAGGCGAGTTTTTGATCAAAGGATGTGGTTAGTTTCAATCCCGTGCTGAGCCAATCCAGATTTTTCAGGTTTGTTGTGATGAACGGAGGATTGATTTTCTTGGATTCTTTTTTTCAAGAGAAAAAATTTCAAAAGAGCCCAAACTAATTGTTCTACTTCTAATTTTCTACAGAAAGAACTTTCTACTATCTAACAACACATGAAACTCAATGGCTTTTCCGAAAAGAGTACTCAACATCTTATAATCCACCACAAAACAACGAAGATTCAATACGTTGAGTTTCAATTCCTTACATCTCCGGGATTTCAGAACCTATCGCAAGAATTCTGAAGAAATATGAGTTAAAAGCTACGTATTCGCCTGTTAACAATCTTCTCATTTTCCTTCTCCTAAAGACAAACGCTCAACTATATCTCTACCTGGAGTTTATCAAATTCCCTGCAACTGATCTCTCCTATTTTGGACAAACTGGACGTTCTCTTGAAAAAAGAATCCAAGAACATCAATCCTCCGTTCATCACAACAAACCTGAAAAATCTGGATTTGCTCAGCACGGGATTGAAACTAACCACAACATCCTTTGATCAAAAACTCGCTTCTTACATAGATCCCGTTATAAATTCGAACGTTTATTGAAAGAAAGCATAGAGGCCTTACTCCATCGTCCTAACCTGAATCGGAATGACTGTATATCTATATCAAAAATCTGGGAAAGTCTAATCAGGATAACTCATTAATTCATATTAATTTTACGTTAAGGGGATAAAAATCCCTATTGTTTTTCAGCCAGTAAGCGAAACTAAGATCGAAAACTACGATCTGTAACGTTTCATGCCGACGAACTGTCAGCGTATCCAAGCGTAAGTGACCACTTGGTAGTGCCACACCACGGCAACTCGTTGCAAAGGTGGAGCAAGATCCCTCACTGTCTTGATATTTTCTCATAATGTAAAACACACAGCTCTTAAGAGATGTAGAACTGTTTTACATTATGAGGAGAGGTCACTACCCAGACCGGTTTCAACCTTTTTTGAGGTCTCATCAGTGAGTAGCTAGACCTAGAATATCAGAGTTTAAGTGAAGAAAACTTACTTTTGCTATACGATTGCCCGAAAGGTGTGTCACTATATTCTATTATAACATAGTATAACTAAGATGAAAAGCCAAACGGCTATTTTTTTCTGGCGAGGTTGATATACGTTAAGGGGATAAAAATCCCTATTGTTTTTCAGCCAGTAAGCCAAACTAAGATCGAAAACTACGATCTGTAACGTTTCATGACAGTTCGTCGGCATGAAACGTTACAGATCGTAGTTTTCGATCTTAGTTTGGCTTACTGGCTGAAAAACAATAGGGATTTTTATCCCCTTAACGTATATCAACCTCGCCAGAAAAAAATAGCCGTTTGGCTTTTCATCTCATTAATTTTGTTATTTAATATTATTAATTAATATCTTTATTTCAATCATGTCTCTGCTTAAAAATATTCCCTTTAATACTTAGCGATATAACATCACGCAGCTTGTTCTATTTTTAAATGATCTATTGTTAGTATTCTGCCTTGTATTTTTTTTTTTTTTATAACTGTTCTTGTAGTGCCACTGAAGATGGTCTGATATTTCCAGACCGAAATATTTGGTTAATTAAATATCTTTCTTGTATATTATTTCTGGGAAAACTCCCATGTTACTCCTCTTTATAAACTATTATGATTACAGCTATTTTGCCTGCTTCAGTTTAGTACCCCTGTTTAAATGTCATTGGCTATTTACTCATGGATTCTTAGGGCATTATGAGTGTAGATGTACTAAAAAGTATATGTAGCCTAAGGAATAGAAAATTGCACATACCTTTTCCTGGTTGTTGTGGCTTTTCCTCAGTCTGCGATGTCGAAAACTGCAGTGTGTGTGTGTGGGGGGGGGGGAGGTAGGCAGTATGGTAGAATAAGTTAGAAAAACCCGGGTTTTTTTCGTAACATATAGAAACATATACTTTTATATAGGGTGGGGAAAAAATGAAAGGGTTAATTTTTTTAAATTAGGGAGGGGGAAGGGGAAAGGTGGTTGACGGGGTGTGGACCGTTTCGACTATTCGTGGTCGTCATCTGAATGTCCCAATGTCTTTCCCAATGTGTTCAGATGACGACCACGAATAGTCGAAACGGTCCACACCCCGTCAACCACCTTTCCCCTTCCCCCTCCCTAATTTAAAAAAATTAACCCTTTCATTTTTTCCCCACCCTATATAAAAGTATATGTTTCTATATGTTACGAAAAAAACCCGGGTTTTTCTAACTTATTCTACCATACTGCCTACCCCCCCCCCACACACACTCTGCAGTTTTCGACATCGCAGACTGAGGAAAAGCCACAACAACCAGGAAAAGGTATGTGCAATTTTCTATTCCTTAGGCTACATATACTTTTTAGTACATCTACACTCATAATGCCCTAAGAATCCATGAGTAAATAGCCAATGACATTTAAACAGGGGTACTCCTAAACTGAAGCAGGCAAAATAGCTGTAATCATAATAATAATATCTTTCTTGTGTTTACATGTATATATTATTCAATAAATGTCAAAACTTGTCTGAGTAGCAACTCTTCCCATAATGTATAGCAATAAACATTCAAAAGGAAGCGTGCTGTGCATTATATTGTGCGTATACGAGGTTTGTCCTGGAAATTAAGCGCAACTGGAAGAACGACGGTACGTTCCCCCTTCGAAAATGCTGAAGTTCGATTCTCTCGTGACGAGAAGAATCTGTTTTTTTTTTTTTCAATTGAAGGTGAGTTAGCTTATCTCATACGGGGGTGGCAGGGTTTTTACTCCCGGAAGCTTGGGTTTTTCATTCAACATACCGAGTTGAATGAAAAACATCGGCGTTGAGTACACACTTAATTTACAGACAAGATCTAGTGATAGTGGCGTAGATGATGGTAGTGGCTGCTCGCTGTATTCGGTGGATTTAGTGGAAGAGTTGTAGATTAGGTGCCTTCCCTCGATGAATCTTTGGACTCCTTGAAGGCGTCATGTCACATAATAATAATAAAATTTCCGAACTTTTGACTTATCGCGCCAACAAGCACTATTAACTGTGTGCTTCATATGCTGCAATCTAGTGGCAACATTGGGAAATAGCCTATCCGAAACTGCAACGTAATATTTTGTTTAGCGGTATTATTTGCATTATACTACGTCTGTTTGTGCCAACACTTTGTATTGTTGTCTTGGCTGCACGAGTGATGGGCTATCCTGACAGCTCACTGCCGCACTTGCGAAGCGTCTCGGAGCCATCAGGATAGCCCATCACTCGTGCAGCCAAGCCAACAATATAAAGTGTTGGCACAAACAGACGTAGTATAATACAAATAATACCGCTAAACAAAATATTACGTTGCAGTTTCGGCTAGGCTATTTTCCAATGTTGCCACTAGATTGCAGCATATGAAGTACATAGTGCTTGTTGGCGCGATAAGTCAAAAGTTCGGAAATTTTATTATTATTATGTGACATGACGCCTTCAAGGAGTCCAAAGATTCATCGAGGGAAGGCACCTAATCTACAACTCTACCACTAAATCCACCAAATCGGCCTCGTGGCGTTTCCTGGACACCTTTAGGTGACTAAGTGGCTCATTAGGTTATTCCTCCCTTCCAGGGCTGGCACCCTTGTTTCCTGCTCACAAAAATACTATAGATGAAGATGGGTCTGGCTCTGACAATGCATCGGTTGTGGATATTCAATACCTACTAGTCAGAGACATCATTGCTCCAACGGTTCGTCGGTGTCGGCATTAAGGCACCTCGTCTGTACTGTAATCGTGCGTGTTCCACCAAGATAGACCTAGGAGTGCATCCAAACATCCTGTAGAGGCCAACGCCGCTATACGCACTGATCGTACGAAAGCGCATTGGAGTGCTGAAGAAGAGAGGATACTCGCCGCCCATGAAGTTCAACTAATGATGAAAGGAATTAAAAACATCAATGAGGCCTTGGTTGAGGTGCTTCCACATAGCTCGATGGATGTCATCAAACGCCACAGAAGAATGCTAGCTACAAGTTAATCGTCCAGTTCAGGATTGAACATCCACCCGAGAAAGGGATGGGTAATATCTACGCATCTTCTGGCCCTTCCTCTCCTATCTCTGTCCATCACTCTCCTAGCCATCACCTTTAGCTGAGGAGGCTCTGATCACTAGACTGGCATCACATCTAGATCAACCTCCTCTCCGACTACAGTCATAATTATCTCAAAGATCTTATTCAAGCTCATTTGTTGGCTCAGGATGTTACGTATGGGCTGGATCTCTATAAAGAATTCTATCAACACCAGATGCCTCGTCGACATCGGCCTAACCCTCACTCACCTATGTCGACTTCCAAGAGGAAGAGGGCTTATGCAGTAATGCAGGCCCTCTACAATAACAGATTGATGTGCGCCATGACGATCTTAGATGGTGCTTCTCCACCTATAGATGATCAGCATAATGACTGTGAAGTACTGGAGCCCAATATTTTCTGCTCCGCCTCCATATCTTCCTGAAATGGACTGACCCTTGGAACTGCATTCCATCTCTGTATCACAGCTATATAGTCCTGTTTCTTTCCAAGAACTAAAATCAGCTTTTCCTGCAGATTCATCGGCCTCCGGACCTGATGGTTTTCTAGCATCGAGATTTCACAGTGTCTCTTCCTATCCTGCAAGATTTAATAGACATTCTCCTTTACACCAGTTATTCCACCATATCTTCATGCATCTAGAACTATCTTCATACCTAAGAAGGAAACATCCAGATTTGCAGCTGATTATAGGCCTATTACTATCTCACCAGTGATTCTAAGACTTCCATAAAATGTTGGTCAGGAGACATCAGCAATGTGTCCAGCATAACTACCGGCTGAAAGCCTTTGTCCTTTCGGATATCTCTGCTGAGAACACAAAGCTATCTTCTTTCCTTCTCTTTTTTCTAATTCCCGACGCCACCTTAGGCCTCTATACATAGCGTCTCCAGAAGGCCTTTGATAGTGTCTCCCTTCCTACTATTCTTTGAGCGCTAACCATTGCGAGATGTCCAGAACCCTTATGTTATGGAGCTATATTTAGGTAGCTCCATTTCTATAAAAACAGGGCCGTGTAACCAACATACCCGCAGTGCGGGGTGTACGACAGGGTGACCCTCTATTCATCAATTGCATCATAGATGAGTTTCTTCGCTCTCTTCCTAACCATATTGGTTACTCTCTAGGTGCTTCTTTCTTTAATGCCATGGCCTTTGTTGACGACTTTATTTTATTCTCGTAGCCTCGACTAAAGTAGGTCTCCTTGACCGGGCAGTTGACTTCTTTCATGTTTGAGGCCTTACTATTAATGTAGTGAAGTTGCTCATTAGCCCTTGTCCCTTCTGGACATGACAAGAAGCTAAAGGTGGGAAGTGTTGAGTTTCCCTGTACGCTAGGCCATTATTCTTTTACCATCCTGGAAGAGTGGAGATACCTTGGGGGTTATTCTCGTTCCGAAGAGTATCCCCTTCTGCCCTGGAGTCTGTGCTTACTTCTTTGAGGAGAGCTCCTATTAAGCTCCAGCAAAGGGCTCTTTATTCTGTACTGTTATTTTCTACCCCGTTACTATCATAAGTTGATCCTTTGTAAGACATATGCCTCGGTATTGTCCCGAATGCGCAGGGCTGTCCGCTCGGTTGTTAGATCGTGGCTCCGACTTCCGCCAGACACTCCAATTGCGTACTTCCATGCGAGGGTGAAGGACGGCGGGCTTGGAGTTCCATCACTAAGGTGGCTAATTCCACGACTTCGTTTATCTAAAATATCAAAGCTTCAAACATCATCTTAGGGAGGCCTTTCTTAGCCCTATCATTCAAGAGGACTATAGACATGCCAAAAGCTGGTCTCAATATCAGGGCTCCCAGATTGATACTGGGTCAGCATAGCATAAGAGATGGGCGTTGTTACTTCATGTCCCTGTAGATGGCGCTCGCTTAAAAGAATCACATCTGGTGCCTCCCTAGCATCAATGGGTATGGGATGGCACCAGACTACTCCTGGGCTATGAATACATTGATTTAATTAGAACAAGAATAAATGCCCTGCCCACTATGGCCCGTGCAGCCAGATGGGGCAGAGATGATGTAAGCTGTAGGGCAGGCTGCCACTATAGTGAGACTTTGTCTCATATAGATATCTCAGTATTGCTTTTACACTCATGGTGTTCGAGTGCAGAGACATGATGCCATGGTCTCCATATTGAATAATCGTTTTAAGAACAAAGGTTGGGAGGCCATGGTTGAACCTCATTACAGAACCAATACTTACGTTAGAAAGCCAGATATTATAATGAGACAATATGGTGACGTCTGGGTAATTGATGCTCAGGTAGTGGGTACTGTGCGCTCACTTACCTATTGCCATAAAAAAAACAGGTTCAATACTATGAGCAGAATTCAGGCCTTGTAACGCAGATAAAAGCTCGCTGCTTTACAAGCGCCACCATCTCTCTATGCGGCGTATGGAGTGCCGCTAGTTACAAGGATTTATATCCATTAGGCTTATCCAAGAAAGACTTTCAACTGATTTCCTCGAGGGGCCCTGCAAGGCACACTGGTGGCGTGGCCTTACCACCACCGTATGACTAATATGGTAACACGAACTGGCGTCAGGTAATACCCTTGAAAATTATTTTGTACAGGACTAATGTAAAAGTAGTACTGCTCGTTCAGTACGAGGTTAAATAAATAAATTGTTTGCATGGCACCACGTCTGTTTGTGTCAACACGTGTTCGGTGCGTCTGGCAATTTTTTGATCCTAGATATGTGTTTAAAATGAGCGATTTTCATGATCAACGAATTTGTGTAAAGTTTTGCGTTAAATTGGGAAAATCTATCACGGAAATATCTGAAATGTTAAAAGTAGAATTTGGAAATGAGGCTTTAGGCCGGACTCAAACGTACGAGTGGTGGAAACTTCTCAAAGATGGCGAAACGTCGGTCGGCGATGATCCTCGTTCACGCCAACTGTCAACATTAAAATTTACAACGTTGAAAAAGTTTGTGAAGGCAACCGCTCTAACCGCCCTTTAACTGTTCATGAGGTTGCTGAAGATGAGATTCTTACGCATATGCATGCATCGCATTGCAGCCAATTTTGTGTCTCGCCTTTTGACTGATGATCAAAAACAAATTTGAGTTGTCAAGCAAAAGCTTTTCAGCAGAGCTTACGAGGATGAAAACGTTTTAAAAAAAAAACATGACGAAACATCTAAACAAAAGCTCCATTGTCACAGTGGATGTCGTTAAAAAAGGGTTATCACCACCAAAAAAGGGAGATAAGTAGTCAAACGTCAAAGTGACGATAATGATTATCAGAGGAGGATCAAGCGGGTCAGACTTTGCATCTGCCAGGGGCTGCGAACTCGACGGAAAAAAAATTGAAGCATGCTATCATTAAAATTGGTTAGAACCACATAAACGAGGCCTTATCCGACATCTGTCTGCGCTTTAGATTCAGAAAAAAAAACATGTAATGGAGCTACAGTTATTTTTAGGGCCCTCGAGCAGGCTTAATACGTCACTGATGATGATGACCATATTTTTTTTATTCTGAAGGCATTGTTCACCATGAATTTCTTCCACTAGGCAAGACAGTGAACAAGGAATATTATCTTGATATAATGCAATGTCTTCGTGAGGCTATCAGGGGAAAAAAATCCTGATGTTTGGAGAGAAAACCGATGGATGCTTCATCATGATAATACGCCCGCATATACATCATTACTAATCCGTCAGTTTTTGGTGACAACGGTCATTCTACAGCCTGCTTACTCGCCTGACCTTCTGCCAGCAGACTTTTTTAATTCCTGAAATTGACGTTGAAAGTCCGACGATTTGAGTCGATTGATTGGATAAAGAAAAATATTGCAGCAGAACTGCACAGTTTCGAAAGAAGCGTTCCACAAATGTTTCAAAGAATGTCGGAAGCGCTGGCAGCGGTGTATAAAAAAGTGGAGGAGGGCTTCTAAACTAGACAGGAAATTTTATTTAAAAAGTGCGGTTATTTCCCATGCAAACCTTACAAGTAGCCTTGGTATGAAGCTACTTTCTGTGCAAACTCTGTTTGCTTAAACTTATATAAACACACATATAATTTCTAGCCAAGTATAATTAATTTATTTTTGATTATTCTTCTTTATGAACAACTGCAGGTCAGGCAGATCAAAATTCTCCATTTCTTCCGATTCTTTCTCCATGAATGCTGTTCCAGCCCAAGTTTGTGTTTTCTAAATTTTATCATCTGGTCTCTCTGCTTTTTCTTAGTATTCTTCTTGGTCTTTATTTCGGAAATTTTCATTTCATACATTCTTGGTATTCTTTCTAAATTCATTCTAATTATATATCCAAACATCTTTGGGCAAGAGTTCACAAGCATTTCTTCAACACTATCCTAGTCTCAAAACATTTCTAATGTCCTACGGAATATAAAAAACAGCAACAGAAAAGATCCATTGAATTGAGAATATGGGTAGAATAGAAAATAAGGGAGGTTTTTGTATAATTTATTATTATTATTATTACGGGCAACTCCAAGGATTCCTTAGACTCATAGAGAGAGGTCCTAAACATCATGTCAAGAACAACTGTTGACATTCACACATAATCACATAATACAGTATCTATCATAATTTGCCTTGAACTCATTCAGAGTCATGGCACCCACAACAGACTCTGGCAGCTTATTCCACTCATTTACCACTCTCCAAGCGAAAAACTTAGCTCTCACACCCTTGCTAACCACACTACTACCAAACTTCCATGGATGGCCCCTAGTCCTCCCACTACCAGTTCTATTCTCAAAAATATCTTCTGAATTAATCTTATAGAAACCCTTCAGTGATTATAATGTCTCAGTCATATCACCCATTTTCCGCCTATCAACCAATTTCTCCAACCCACAAATATTCAACCTGTTCTCATAAGGGTCATTCCATAGACCTGCTTTCATCTTGGTCACTCGTCTCTGAATCCTCTCCACCTCCTCCCCATCAAGAAGAAACCCTGGCGCCCATATCTGGGTACAGTAGTCAAGATGGGGTCTTATCAATGCTCGATACAGAGGAACAATAACTTACTTGTATCTGCTCGTCAAAGTATTCTTCAGTAACCAAGTGATTTGATGAGCTGATTTAGCCACTTTTACAATATGCCGCCTAAACTTCAACTCCCTATCCACCAACACTTCCAAATCCCTGGCCTCGTCAATCTCCTGGAGTAACGTTCCACCAATGTGGTATACTGCTGCTAATATTTTCACCCCTAAATTCATAACCTTGCACTTTGCCACATAAAATTGACATCCATTCTCCTTAGCCCAGTCCTCCAATCTATTCAAATCATCGTGCAAAATTTCGACATCATATGCAGTCACGATTGCTCTACCCAACAAATGAAAAGTTCCTCTCAGATCCTTTCCTATATCGTTAATGAACAAATTAAAGTAGTCCAAGAACAGAACCCCGAGGCACATCACTAGTCACAGGTCGTCTTTTGGACTCTACCCTTGAATAAACTACTCTCTGATATCTCTCCATCAACCACCCTCCTATCCATCTCACCAACCCTATATCCATTTTCATATGCTGCAGTTTACTGATTAGAATTCCATGTGGTATCCTGTCAAAGTCCATTACCCTTATGGGTCTCCTGTATACCCATTATCCTTATCCAGTTCAGTTGTAACTGTGTTATAAAATGTGAGAAAACTAGTGAGGCATGATCTACACTTTACAAAACGACGCTGTCCCCCATACAGTATCCCATTTTCATCTATCCATTCTTGTATTTTTCTCTTAAATACTTTCTCCAAAACCTTGACAACGACTCCTGATATGATTGGTCGGTAATTTGCAACAGCAGTCTTGGAACCTCCTTTACACAGTGGAATTATTTTCCCCTCTTTCCACACCCTCGGGACTAACTCAGACCCGAGACCCAAATTAAATAAAATGGTCAAGAGCACTGACAGTTCTTTAGCCGCTTCACGTAAGACCCGAACTGGTATACCATTCAATCCCACTGATGTATTTACATTAAGGTTTTGTAATATACTATTCACCTCCATCCTCAATTCCCGTATAAGCTACTCACCTCAATTCCTATATATTGGTTCCTTCATTCCTGCAATATCACCACCTAGATGATATACGCTTGCAAAGTGCTCACTCAGTAATTCCACTATGTCAACTGATTGAGTTACCTCCCTACCATTGGCATTTCTTAAAATCATTCTGCCGTATATATTTTTTCTTTTACTTGCAGCATATCGAAAAAACTGTTTGGGATTCTCTTTAGCTTGCGTGGCTAATTTCCTTTCATAATCCGCTTTTGCTTTTCTTACTACACTTGTTACCCTTCTGGCCTGTGCTTTATACTGTTCATGGGCCTGCAGGTCTCCTTAAATTCCCACCACAGTTGTTTCTTTTTTTTGCAGCTCAAGCTTAATGATGTGATTCATCCATTTAATCCCTACTTGATTTATAATCCGGACTCTAGACAGTCAACATTACCGCTTTCAAATGGTCCTTTACCGCTTCCCATGCACTATCAACCTCCAGCCCTTGCAGTTTTACATGCCATGGCATTGAACCAAGTAATCTCCTAAGCTTGTCATACTTACCAGCCCCGTAATTCATATGCACCCTGTCTTAATTGAAAATTCCACACATTTAGCCACCTCCCAGGCAAGACCTTATGATCACTTTCACCGATTGGTGGCAACGTGGTCATATTGATTACAGTCAAATTCTCAGATGCAATTACTAGGTAAAGCACTCTCAAACACGTATATTCCATTACATGGTGTGTCTCAGATAGTTATCCCTTAATAACTGCATAAAATCCAATTCCTTCCTCCCATGTGTCCTCTCTTCTTTCCAATTAATGTTACCATAGTTGAAATCTCCCATAATAATTACCCTCCTTCCACTCATTGCGTCTATTTGTCTATGCATGCTATCTCCACCATATATTCCATCACCTGATCTATAGCAGCACCGAACTGTATATTTTCTCCACTAGTCTCACTCTCACACCAAATAGCCTCAAATGTGCTCTCTTCACTATCTTGCAGTTCAACTTCAATTCTCCTTGGCTGCAGTTCATCAGCTATCATAAATAACATTCCTCCCCCATTCTTTTCTCTCTGTCCCTCCTAAACACACTATTCCATTCACATTCTATCCAGCTAGCTGTATCATCTTCTGACAGCCATGTCTCACTAATGCCAATAACCTGTGGCCAGGAAGAGCCAACCCGAGGCCAAAAATTCTTCCTTCTTGTTCCTAATACTCCTGGCATTAGCATACATGGGATTAACAGTGCAGAAGACTGTTAGTCCCACCCCTATCTTGATGCCTTATATTAACTATCCCATTCTGATTTGTTGTCCTTCGTACTAGCTTAGGCACGATATACGCATTCTTACACTCAACTGCTTCACTGATATCTATATATCCACTCCCGCCCCCCTTCCCCCAATAGCTCTAGTTTCCCTGATTCTGCATACTTACTTTCACTTAATTCAGCAACACTTTTCTCAGTCTCCGCACACCAAATCCTTCTTCTTCTTATTGTGTTATCTTCTATCGAAGGTCAGCGACCATCTTGGCGAACAAACTGCGGTCTTGTGCTAATCTGAGCAGTTGTGCACTGCTCTTTCCTGTCCACACCAAATCCATTCAGATGCAAATCCATCTTGTATAAGTCCTTTCGCCCATCGCATATTTCTTTCCAACTTCGTAGCTTAGTAGATATCGACGATTCCTTTTGTTTGGAGAGACTTGAGTGTGTTTGTCTCCTAGTTTGCGAGTTGTATCAGATTTCTATATTGAAATCTAAGCACACAAAAGGATATCCTGGATATCTGTCAAATTTGCTATGAGAGTTCACTATCACTTCTCAAAATTCAATCTTAAACTTCAACAATAATTAAGTTAAATTGAATCTCCATACCTTTAAATATAAAAAAATGAAGGACAGTTTAATAATACTAAAACACCTTAAAAGAAATTCGCCATATTCTGAACTCTAAACCAGAACTTAAAATACGAACAGATAACTTACTAGACGTATTTTTCGGCTGAAAATATACTAAAAAGAACATTATATCTCTTAACTGAGTTTGGACCTCTCTTAAAAAAAAAAAAAATCCTAATCTCAGTTAGATAGATATACGGAAAGTTAATTCACCGTTTGTAATAAAGTTCTCAAATTCGAACAATGTCTAGCGTTCCTCCTTCAATGCCTTCCAGAAAAATCCCACAAGAACATTTCTTCTTTATACTTGCAGCTTTAAGACTCACAATCTTTTATCTCTATCTGTACGAAGGATTTTTCGAAAGAAAGTTCGCATAACTTTCTTCATCAACTGTTATTCCAGCTACTTTTGTAACATAACAGCTAAATACGGCTCTCTCGAACTGTTTACTGTACTCTGTTCTTTTCCCTAGCACACGTGACTTCCGGTTCCGCGTTAGTCGCGAAGTAAACGAAAACTGTCTCTATTGTTAATAGACAGAATATTAATACACATATAATAGACTATAATAGACAAAATTCGAGAAAGAAGACTGCGATGGTTTGGCCATGTGACCAGAATGCGAACAGAAAGATTACCATCTAAAGCCCTGAATACAATGATGGAAGGTAAAAGATCCAAATGACGGCCTAGAATTAGACGGATAGACAAAATAAAAGAGGACCTGAAAACTAAATCACAACGAGCGACACCAAACTGAACAGAATTGTTCGTACTCTCCAGGGACAGACAGAAGTAGAAAAAGGTCATTCGGCATCATCATCATTCACATAGATAATGGAAGAGAGAAGAAGAAGTTACTTGTTATCTTTACAGTGCTTCGCTTGAAAGTGGTAAAAACTCACATTTTCTGTCAACTAAATAAGTCTTTTCAACATATATTTTAACCATACAGAAACATTAAACATGAAACGTTGAAGTGAATACATTCATTTTTTTGAATATATTCACTTCATAAAATGTTAGCTGTATACATAAATAATATATATATTCACTACACGATTACTTATAAATAAACAATGTACAACTATATCTTGTTTCTCTCTCTCTCTCTCTCTCTCACACTCACTCCACTCCACTCACTCACTCACTCACTCACTCACTCACAAGCTTCCATATGAAATTGCAATTCATTCTATCAAGCAGTTTGTTTCCTACAACTGTCGGAAGCAAAAATTTTATCTGTACCCCATGAAAATGGATAAAATGGAGTATCGGGAGTTTATAAAAAAATCTTTGTAAAAGGTTTAACGCCAACAGAAATTCATTCGAAGTTCATAAAAGTTTATGCGCACCCTTCTTCGTTTTCGACAATTAAGAAATGGGCTGCCGAGTTTAAACGTGGCCGTACTAGCCTTGAAGATGATCTACGTGAAGGACATCCAAAAAGTGTAACAATACCAGAAATCATTGATCAAGTGCACGATGTGGTATTGGATGACCGGCAAGTCAAAGTGTGTGGAATTGCTGAGATTATAGGCATTTCAAAAGAACGTGTAGGATATATTTTGCATGAAGAATTGCAAATGAAAAAGCTTTGCGCAAGTTGGGTGCCTCGCTTGCTCACAGCAGATCAAAAACACACTCGCATGAAAATCTGTGAACAGTGCTTGCAACGTTTTAACAAGAATAAAACTGATTTTGTGCATCGATGTTTTACTATTGATGAGACTTGGATTCACCATTACACACCAGAATCCAAACAGAAGTCAAAACAGTGGACAGAAGCCGATTGTTCAGCGCCAAAGAAGACAAGGTTAGTTCCATCAGCAGGAAAGGTCATGGCATCGGAGTTTTACGATGCTAAAGGCGTTTTGTTTATTAATTATCTTGAAAAGGGTAAAACAATGACCGGGAATATTATTTCGATCTTTTAACCAGACTAGACGAAAAAATTGACGAAAAGACGAAAAGATGCAACCCAGCGAGTGCTTAAAATTCTGACAATTTTAAGAGGTTGAAGTTCTAGAGTCGCTGCACATTCCTGTAGTTCCTTGGCATTCTTAGGTGAAGCACAGTAAGTCATAAAGTTTGTCCATGAAAGTCTTAAAGCAATTCACTCCTGTCACAGTGTTCACTGTGTCACAAACAGACAATTCAAATCGATGACTAGCACAATGCCAGAAAATAACAGTAGGAAACTTCCCTTGCGTTAACCTCCTTACAACATTACGCACAACAAACAACACGTCTGCACCATCACAAGTTACAGAAAATAAATATTGCTTTAAGTAATCTTCAGATAATCCTAAACATTCAAGATGACTAATGAGAGAGATTAGAATTCCTCTAGCAGTTACATCTGATAATTCTGTCAAATCTAGGAGAAAGACTCACAGGAATTCGGGAAGAACTTCTTCTTCTGCAGCTTTTCCCACTTAAGTAGAATCGCTGTTTGTGGTGAGTCTCCTCCACAAACACTTGTCTTGTGCTGTAGCCACATCCAAGTTCTTCATCCTCAAGTCCTCCTCCACCATCACCCGTCCATATCTTCTTTGGCCGTCCGCGCTTCCTCCGTCCATGCACATCCATCGCCATGACCTTTCTTCCCACATACTCTTCCTCCCTCCTCATCACATGACCCAGCCTTCTCAACCTTTCCCCTCCCTGTATCTTTGCTCCTAAGTTCGTAACTTTCACTGTTCCCGTCATAGTCATTTCTCAGACAATCCTTTCTGGTCACACCGCACATCCACCTAAGCATTCTCATCTCCGCTACCTCCATCTTGCTATTATTATTTTTCCTCAGGGCCATAGTTTCCATAGCATACGTCATAACTGGTCTCTATACTGTCCTGTAGATTTTGCCATTTAGATTGATCTGCACCCTCTTATTGCGTAGCACTCCAGCCATCTCTCTCTCTCTTTCTCTCTCTCTCTCTCTCTCTCTCTCTCTCTCTCTCTCTCCAGTTCCTCTATCCTGCATCCCACTTCCTTCTCAACCTCACCATCCTCTTTCATTGTTGAACCAAAGTATCTAAAGTCACTGACCTTCCTGATGATATTTGCTCCCAACTCAAGATCTGTCTCCTGGCTGCCTTCCACTTTGCAACACATATATTCTGTCTTACGTCTACTCAGTTTCATACCCCCCTCTCTCTCTCTTCCAGTACTTTCCTCCAACTTTCCAGTTTAGCTGTCACTTCTCTCGATTCCGCACAAAGCACGATGCCATCTGCATGCAACATAATCCAAGGCGCGTCTTCTCTCACTTCCTCCGTCACCACCTTCATCACAATATTAAACAGGAACAGACTTAATGCTGACCCTTGATGCAAGGCAAGCCAACTGTCACTGGAAAACTTTCTCTCTCTCAGGAAGGTTCGCACTCTTGTCTTCACATTTCTTACTTCTCCTGCACCAACCTGACATATTTCTCCGGTACCTTCTCCCTCAAACACTTCCAAACTGCTTGCTTTGGCAATCTATCATATGCTTTCTCCAGATCAATAAATACCAGATGTAGCTCCCGTAGATTCTCTCGAAACTTTTCCATCATCTGTCGTCGTCGTCGACCAGGGTGGAAGCCAAATTGCTCTTTTGCAAGCTCCACCTCTTTCGTCACAGTCTTCCATCAAGAATTCTTTCTAGGATTTTCATTGTGCAGGACATCAACTTTATTCCTCTGTAATTCTTACAGTCTTGGGCATCCCCTTTACTCTTGTAGATCAGGTATATTTTCCTGTTGACAAACGTTTATGAACAGGTCCCATAGCAGGTCAATTTCCTCTTCCCCCTAGTGCCTTCCAAGCCTCCACTGGAACCCTGTCAGGGCCTACCTATTTTCCATTCTTCATCCACTTTATGGCTTCCTTCACTTCCACTCTACTAATGTTCTGCACCATCCCCTCATTAGGCTCCCCATCTTCTCTGAGTCCTTGCATTTTCTTCATTAAAAAGTCCTGCAAAGTATATTCTCCATCTGTTTCTTATATCCACCTCCCTCCTTAATACCCTTCCACCAGAGTCTTTTATTTGCCTCACATGTATGATATCCTTTGATGCCTTATTTCTACATTTTGCCAATCAATAAAGCTTTCTCTGTCCTTCCTTTCTTTCTAATTGATCATTGTGCAACAATTCTTTTGGCTTCTCGCTTTTTCTCTTTTGGCTTCTTTCTTTTTCTGTATTTCCTCTCTGTCCTCTACCACTCTGGACTTGTCCCACTTCTACTTTGCCTTCCCCTTAGCCGTCACTGCATCTTGTACATTATCATTCCACCACCAACCCTTCTTCTGTTCTAATCTTTCCGGATGTTTACCAAGCCCCTCAATTGCACAGCTTAGAATTACATTTGAATTATGTCTCCACCAGTCTTGTGCACTTTCTAGTACAATCGAAATCCTTTCCAATACCTTCTCCCTAAAACGGTTCCTCACACCCTCTTCTTTTAAGCAAAACCACTTAATTTTCTTCCTCCCATGGCTTCCAAAGGTTCGTATCTTTGACTTTATTGTAAAGTCTGCACACAGCAGCCAGTGTTGCTGTGCCATCTGATCTGTTGGGATTACCTTACAATTTGTTACTGCCTTAAGATGTTTTCTTCTAGTCAAATTGTAGTCAATCTGTGAACTACTGTTTCCACTTCTGAATGTTATCAAATGCTCTTCCCTCTTACAGAAAAAGGAGTTCACAATTGCCAGATCAAACGCCATTGCAAAGTCCAAAATCCTCTCTCCTTCCTGGTTCATCATTTCCACTCCATGGCCAACGTGCACCCTTTTACAGTCCCTATTCTGTCTCCCTATGTGTCCGTTCAAGTCTCCTCCGACAATCACCATCTCGTTTTCTTCTAGTTCCCTCATTCCTTCATCTTTCACGTTCCAGAATTCATCTTTCTCTTCTGCTGTACAGCCAACTTCTGGGGCGTATACACATAAGATGACCACTTGCTCTTCTCCAAGACCCAGTATCATTTGCATGATCCTGTCGTTCCTCCTACCCACTTCCAGTACTTCACCCTTTATTCTGCCACACACTCCACAATTTCGACAACATTTCTTCCCTCTTTATTCGCTCCAGAGTAGAACAATTTATATCTCTCTCCTAGTTCCTTCGCCTTTTCCCCCTTCCACCTTGTCTCCTGCACTCATAAAATGTCCATCTTCCTCTTACTCATCATGTCTTCCACCTCTCTTCCCTTTCCAGTCATGCTTCCAACATTCAACGGTCCCACTCGCAACATTCTCTCCACTTGCTAGGCTCACTTCTTTAACCGCATCCGTCCTGGATGCGGTAGCCCTCGTCCACTTCTCGCAGCTGTAGGGCGATGTGGCTTCACGTCGCTTAAGGGGTACGCCCTAGCCCTTGTATCACTTTCTTTTCGACTCGTCGAAAGCTCTTCCTTCCTAACTTGCCCTTCCTAACGTCAATCCTTCCTATCTTACCATTTATCCGGGCTTGTGACCGCCACCTATTGGGGCTAGGTTGCCCCACTACAGTGGCTGCAATAGGCGAAATGACATAGCAAGACAGGAAAGATTCACCTCTAGCCCTGGAATATTCTAATAGCATTGGGGTAAGGAGCAAGAAGAGAAGAAAGAAGGAGAGAGGACCAGTCTACAGATAATATAACACATGTATATTACATGAAGTAAGGCATGGTCCAGCATCAGGTACCTCGGGTTTGCCATGCCCGTTCTCACTAAAGTGAGCTGATGAGGAGAACGTTCAGGATGAACTACACGAACAATAACAATCAATGTTGTTGTGTTACTCATAGTTGTCGATTCATCAACAAGTAACGATATTGTTCTTGGAGTTCACTGTATTGTCTATTAATGTTTTTTAATAATATATGGGTACACCGGTCTGGCAATTCGTTAGTAGGGGTATATATATTTAAGTTCGGTTCACTTAAACCTTGATATTCCAGGTCTACCTACTCACTGATGAGACCTCAATAAAGGTCGAAACCGGTCTGGGTAGTGACCTCTCCTCTTAATGTAAAACAGTAATACATCTCCTAGGAGCTCCATTTTACATTATGAGAAAATATTAAGGATAGTGACGGAGCTTGCTCCACCTTTGACACAAGTTGCCATAGTGTTGTACTACCCAAGTGATGACTTACGCTTGGACTCGCCGATAGTTCTTCGGCATTAAACTCTTAGATTTCGATCTCCGAGTTTCGTATCCGGTTTTAAAATAATGAGGGATTTATTATCCCCTTAACTTAATTTACGCCGCCGGAAAAAAATAGCTTCTTGGCTCTTTATCGTATTAACGTTTTTCTCATTTCATTTTGATCATCTGATCAAACACTTCAATGGGATCTACCATATCGCACAAGAGCCATCAAACCTGTCGCAGATATTCAGTGGAGAATGTGGCATAATATATTACCCACTCCTACTATATTACGAAAATTTAACTCAAACGTCTCAGATAACTGCCTCTTCTGCTACCAATTAGGAACGGTCCCGCATATCTACTTGGAATGCCCAGTCAACACTAAATTAATCCGTTTGACTCGGGAAACGGCAGCTCTTACCTGTGGTAGTCTTCATACAGAAGAGGAATATTTCAATCTCATCCATGTGGAGTCAAATAACCATTCATTCTGTAATTACCTTTTCATCACCACGAAAGCGGTAATATACAACTTCTACCTGAGACATACAAGACCAGATAGCACAGCAACTTCACAGAGAGAGGCAACTGACCAACTCACTGCAGCCTTCCAATAAAAGGTGAGAAGTCGGATCCTACACCAGCATCACCACCATAGGCAAAACAACACCTTAGATCTTTTCCACCAAGAATGGAATCCACGGAATCAACTCCTGATTGAGCAGGCGACTGCATTATAATCCACTTTCCAGCATAGAAGTGACACCTTTACCCCCCCCCCCCCCCCAAAGAAAGGGGGAATAAGAAGGATTGTTGTGCTTAACAGTGCGAAAATTAATCAGCTGGCACTCTCATGTAAATAGATAATATTGTGCAATAGTAACTTCTATGTTCTTCCACATTTATGTTCTTATACAGTATCATGTTAAAATAACTCTTAATGGCTTTAATTTAATTAAAAAATAAAAAATAAAAATAAATGTAATTAGCCTTATAAGTGACTTCGATGTAACATACCTCAACAAGAGTATGAGCATGTAACCTCTCTGTCTGACTGCAGAGAACCAAAAACCGGTTAACACTGTATATAAGATTGTTATGTTTACAATAAAAAAAAAAAAATCTATGTAAAAAAAAAAAAAAAAATATTACCGAGAAAGCTCGAAAGCCGTTAATGTGCACATTACCTAGCTAATCTGCAGATTAATTGATTTGCTCCGTTAACGTGCGGAATCAAGAGTTTTCCGCATTTTACCTAGGTAATGTGCACATTAATTAACGGCTTCCGTATCGTTAAAGTTCAAAAGTTTGTTTTTCTCATTTCCTTTCCCTACTCCTTCCCCTCCTCTCCTCCTCTTTTAGTTTGGTTTTTTAATAAGTAAACATAATTTTATCATATGTTTTGCAAATTCATTTCCTTAATTGTAATAATATTTTAAAACATTTGATTCTTTGTATTATAGCTTTTTAATTGATTGATGATTGATTCTATCAACTAATTTGTTGATTGTTTGATTGTATTTACTTGATTCTTTAGATATCGAAAAAATAAATAAATATTATGATGTTAATTTAAGCGTACAGAAACGTTGCTGTTGTTCCAGCAAAGATCTTATTTTCACTTCAACGAGTTCCTAGTAGGTAATGTACAGATTATCTAGGTAATTTGCAGATTACCTAGGTAATTTGAGAAACGGAACAGTTTTCTGCACGTTGTCATACTTCTTAAATTCATTCCCAACCACTTCTGGAAACGCATTCCACCCATTCACAACCCTTCAAGCAAAATATCTAGTCCTAAAACCCTTGTTAACCACACTCTTACACAATCTCCAGGGATGGCCCCTCATTCTCTCCCTTCCTGCACTGGTCTTAAAAAAGTGAACAGTATCAATCCTATAAATCCCTTTTAATAATTTATATGCCTCTCTCATATCTCCTCTCCTACATCTATCAGCTAGTTTTTGGAGCCAAGCCACAGATCTTCGGTCTATTTTCGTAGGAAACACCCCACAGACCTGCAACAATCTTTGTAACTCGCCTCTGAATCCTCTCCACTATTTCTTCATTTCCAACCAAAAGACCGTCTATCGCGACCACTGGCGTAGCTAGAGCTTTTCCGTCCGGGGCGGTTCCTGAGTTTGCCGCCTCTCTCAATACGCACCAAAAATACTACAAAAAGTCAAAACAACGTATAGGGAAATAAATGAAAACACTATGTTTGGATTTATTTTAGTTGTAAGTATAGTTGTTAAAAACTAATTATTAATTAAGTAATAAAAATTACTAAGTTGACATAAATAAAAGAATCGTCGAAAAATAAAATTGTGTCTCACGTGAAAAGTGCCGCCCGGGGCGGAACTCTCCCCCCCCCCCCTTAGCTACGCCACTGATCCCGACTGAAATCTTTCAAGTAAACTTATTTTTTCTTCGTCTTGATACAATTAGCGAAGTGTCTTTCCAACATTTGTTCAGCTACGGGTATGTTAATATATTCATGTAATTCAGATTTCGGTTCCAATTAATTTCCATATTTGCATTTTTGTGCCGTAAAAGTAATGTTCGAACTCTTTTGAATATTTATTGCAGAATTCTCTTTATATTTCCCAAATTTTGTTACTAGTACCATTCCATATATTAGATTCATCTTGTTGATATGCTAAAAAAGCTTATTTTTTCCTGTTGTGCCAATAGTTTAACGTCTTCTGAATACTATGGAGTCATCCCCCCCTTTTTTTTATTTCCAACTATGCTTTCCTAAGTAATTTTTTTAACTTCTTTTCTTCATTGATATAGCATTTTAAAACTTACTTCCTGTAATAATTCTAACTAAACTTTTTTTTTTACTTTGGTCTTATTAATCTGTGTTATTTTTTATTCTCCCACCAGAATTTTAGTTTTCCAATTAGTAATGCGTGGTCAGTTCCTATCAACTGATGCTAGAACTTGGATAACAATTATTTCTTCAAGTGTGTTTCTTTTTTGTTATTATATAGCATAGTCTATTTTTGTGAAGAAAAATAGACTATACTATATAATAACTTATTCTATATAATATATATCTTCTATATAAATATATACCAGGAAAAAGCGCCCCAGACTATAATAACATCTCCATCGGCCTCTTGAACCTCCAACTGTGCAACCAGGGATAGGGCTTCATGTTGATTACATCAAATGCGAACCTGGCCATCAGCAAGGTGCAGCAAGAAATGGGACTCATCACTCCAGACGACCTTGTTCCATCTGTCGAGGATCCATTGCTGATTCCTTGGCCCCTGCGAGACGTTGTTTGCGATGCCTGGCCGTCTTCATGGGTACCCTTGTTGGTCTCTGACTGTGAAACCTCAGCAAGATACAGCACATGATGCATGTGGAGATGGGTCGTATTACTGTGCTATTGTACTGGTGGGTGAGCTGTGTGACTGTAGCACGTCATTGCTAAGATACCAGTGGCGAGACCCGACGCTCACCTTTAGGATCAACCACCCGTGGCTCTCCAATTCGAGCATTTTTTTTGGATGTCTGTTCATGGTTATGGGAAATTCATAACTAGAAACTCGTAAACGGAACTGACAACAATAACAACAATAAACTCAAAGAAATCTTAAGTTTACTTAAATAGCTATTTAAAGCGCTCAACAAATGAATAATCCGGTTATTCTGAATCTTCCTTAAAAACTAAGAACAGCAGAAACTAGGCTTTTAAGTACCCTTGGCGCATAGTGTGATAATTTCGATAACTTCTAAAATATCCTGTCACTACTGGAATTTCCCCTTGGTAGCTTCCCAGGTGCCAAAGCTCTTCCTACCTCTCTAATTAAACTAAATTTTTATTTATTTATTTATTTTAAAATACAAGAAAATGCATTTAATAGGCTAGGATTCTGAGTAAGGACATTCAGCATGATTGGAAAATATGGAACATAGAAAGATTACTGAAGTGTAGCTCTTGTTATATTATCGTTATTTATTTATGTCGAAATCCATGAACTGATATTTGCGTGCGTTTTATCTTTCTAAAATTTTTTTATTAAAGAATCTTATCCTTTGTTAAGTTGCATGAAGCGAAATAAAGTACAAATTTAAGCAAGAATAAACTGCTGCACACTCAGAAGGCTTAAGGATATTTATCTTTCTTAACATTATTAACATAAAAAGAACAAGAAACTTCTTTAAATCAACTCTAATTGAATGTTTTGACATGGTTAGTAGTTGGAAGGGGGTCAATCGTTCGATGCTGTTGGCACACTCTCCCTCGATGAGTCTTTGGACTCCCTGGAGGTGTAACATAATAATAATGTGTGTAAATTATGAGGTAGGATAAAAATCTCTTAATGAATGATACCATTTTAACTCTATTGCAAGCATTAATTAAATCAGCAAATTTGCTATCTCCTAGAGGTCGTCATTTCTAAGTAGCTTGTAATGCCATCTGTAATTAATTTTTCTTTCAAATGACCAGTGTACAATGAATGTAGATGGCGTGTGTGTGACAGCAGTAGTGTTTATTATTAAGTACTTATGTCAGCACCAACTGCATGTGTATGTATGTATATTATTAAGTACTTATGTCAGCACCAACTGCATGTGTATGTATGTATACATCTCGGTGTCGTAATGGTTATGTTTGTAACGTAAATATGTAGTAGGTAAAATTCAGTTTCAGTGATGTATAGTAAAAGGAAGGAGTATTACAGCGACTTGAAGAAACACCTTTCTTTCCATTCAGATGAATACGAGGATTATTTCCCGAAGAAAAACAAGGATTCGCGAAATTATGGCTATCTGTGGTTTATAGCGTTGTTCTGTTTAGTTGCAGCAATTTATTGGAAAATACCAAAAAGAGGTAAAATCGGCATTCTATTACTCAAATCTTAGTCGAGCATTTACTTTTTCACATTTCAATTACAAGCGAGTGAATAATTTTATTTATTAACTTATTAGTGAAGTAGATGAAGGATATATTGAAAGATAGGATAGATCCTTGTAAGACAAGTTAATGATATTTCCCAATTTTTTAGTTCATTTTGAAGCCTTGATATATATTACGAAGTCGATTTTCTTAAATTATGACTATTATTTATAGATGATTTGACATCTTTATTACACAGCAGATTTGGTGAAATGCAGGAAAATATACTTGCACTGGTTTACGAAAGTAAGTTCATTTTTTATCGGCACCAGTCATTGATATTTTAATGTAGTTTCAGAAATCTTGTAGCAAATTGTTAGTTTTTTCATAATTGTAATATAAGAAGTGTTCCATCTTCCTTTGAAAATTTATTATTGTTATTATTATTGGAGGTGTCACTTAATAATATTACATTAACTTTCTTGGAGTCAGTCATTGAGGGAAGAGAGAGGTTTATACCATGAACAATTAATATTATACAACATACATTATATAAGAATTATACAAATATTACAAAATGTCCACAGACTTATAATGGAGCTTCCTGTCTGAAACATATCTGTTATTGTTATCATTATAATCATCATAGTGTAAATTCGGTGGCGAGAGATCCGAGATTCATGCTTGAGGTTGTACAAAAGAAAATACAGAGAGGAAAGTTGTGTGTGTGTGTGTGTTGCCCAGGTATGATCAGGACAAGTTGAGCAGATGAGCAGTAATAATGAGTAGCATAATAGCCAGAATGTGTCAGAAGAGAAGATTAGAATATGTGGATGCTTGGAGAGCATTTGAGGACAGAAAGGCACTATATTTGAGAGACTGCTTGAATTTGAATGAGGAAAGACACAGGCATCTGGAGAGATTGTTGTTTTCTGAATGACTTGGTGTGTCAATGCTGTGAAACTAGAATTTCCAGGGTGGATGGTAGCAGGGGTGGCCTCTTGTGGGAATGGGTGCTTGGGGGATGGAGAACATCAGGTAATGCTAAGTTCAGTGGAGTCCGGAGAGGATAATGATAGGTATAGAAACAATGACATTTTTATTCTTTATATTAATGCTAAGAGTATCCGGAATAAAGGAGTTGAATTGGTGGTGCTGATCGCATCAGCCTGGCCAAAGATAATTGGGATCTCTGAGATCCCAATAATCTTTGGTTGATGGAAAATGATATAATAACAGGAATAAAAGTAGCAGGGTACAGCATTTTTCGGCAGGATAGGAAGGGAAAATGCAATGGTGGAGTACTGCTTATGATAAGTGATGACTTATGTCCTCTAAGAGTGGAGGCTTTGGAAGGCAGTGACATGCATTTAGTGGGATATTTAGTGGGGCTGTTGCTACAAGCCAAGGAACACAGAGGGTGGGGAGCAGGAGATGTTTAGGCAGTTGAGCTTGGCAAGTGCAAGAAGAATGATTGTTAGGAGATTTTAACTACAGCAGTACAACATGTAATAGAGGGAAGAAGAGGTTCAAGAGTTTTGGATTTAGTCATAGCA
The DNA here is from genome assembly GCF_054136105.1 of Typopeltis vanoorti. Lineage (NCBI taxonomy): Eukaryota > Metazoa > Arthropoda > Arachnida > Uropygi > Thelyphonidae > Typopeltis > Typopeltis vanoorti. The sequence continues at coordinate 45,829,686 of NC_143554.1, forward strand.
TCAGAAGAGCTGATAATAACTGAGATAACATTCCTCCCCCCCCCAGTTGGAGAGAGTGACCATGTGGTTTTGACTTGGAAGATGAATAGACATGCAGGAGTATCAAATAAAAGGGAACATATGTGGAATTATAAGGCGGGTGATTATAATAGTAGTTTTAGATATCAACTTAAGGCAGTTCCATGGAGGACAGAATTGGAAGGCTGTGATATCATTAGTGATAGGGAAATTCTGAAGGAATATTTGTTAGCAGCAATAGTAAGCTGTATTCCACGAGTGAAGAAGAGGACAATTTGGTGTAAAGTGGATTACAAACAATATCAAACAGGAACTTCAGATGAAAAAAAGATTATGGAAGGGATATAAGGAGAGGGGTGTAGAGCAGACACAAATTAAGAATATAAGACTCAGGCCAGGAGAGTGACTAGTATGGTAAGGAAGGCAAAACTGGAATATGAGAAGTGATTGTCACTTAGATCCAAAGAAAATCCTAGGGAATTTTTTAGCTGTGTGGACATTAGGAGAAGAAATGATTGTGGAAGAATGACATTGTGGGATAAAAATGGGAATAGTGACTGATGCAGAGGACATAGTGGAGTTAAAAAAAACACTTTATTGGAATATTTCATTCTGGGGAAGTACTCGTAAGTTTTAATACTAGAGGAATAGGGCAGGTTCGAGGTTTAGAGGTGCAAGAGGAGAGTGTTTTCGAAATACTGAGTATTCTGGATGCCAGTAAAGCTGTGGGACTGGATGGTATTTCACCACTGGTTTTGAGAGAATGTGCTAAAGAACTGATAGCTCCATTGACTTGGCTTTTCAATGAAAGTCTGGCTACGGGAAAGGTACCCAGGGATTGGAAGGAAGGCAAGATAGTGCTATTACATAAGGGCAGTAGCAGACTGGATGTGTCTAACTCTAGGCCAGTTTGTGTTTCATCAGTAGTTGTAAAGATCTTGGAGAAATTACTGAGGGACCATATACAGCATTGGGCAGATGAGGGTAATGTTATCTGTGAGAGTCAACATTGATTTGTTAAGGGGGTGCTCTTGCTTTAGTAATATGATTGCCTTTTATAATAAAGTAACAAGAGCAGTTGATGAGGGAAAGGCACATATTGCTATTTTTTTGGATTGTGCAAAGGCATTTGACAGGGTGCCACATGATAAGCTGCTAATTAAGTTGCAACACATGTGTTTAGATGTAGGGTTACTCAACTGAATATAGGATTGGCTATTTGATAAGTATCAGAGTTGTGTATGGTGGGGCAATATCAAGGAGTTAGAAGGTTACAAGTGGGGTCCCACAGGGCTCAGTACTAGGACCTGTATTGTTTAACCTTCATATCAATGAAATTTTCAATGGATTGCAGGGGGATATTCAGTTGTTTGCAGATGATGTGAAGCTGGGAAGAGTTGTTAGTAACAGTGCAGATGTGGCAGCCCTGCAAGAGGATTTGAATAAACTAGACAGATGGGCAAATGAAAGGGGGGGGGGTCAGTTTAATGCAGCAAAATGTAAAGTCTTGAAGTTTTAGATTCATCGATGGGACAGCTGTACTGGTGGAAGTAGGGGAGACAAGAGATCTGGAGATGATGAACGATAGAAACCCGAAATTCAGGGAACATATTGGAAAGGTGGTTCCTTCGTATAAGACCCTGATCAGGCCACACTTAGACTATTGTTCTCAAATTTGGTCTCCAGGATTTCAAGGGGATAAATTAACTGATATAGGTTCAGACCATAACAAAGATGGTTTGTTTCAGGACTACAATGTTAGTTATGAGGATCAGCTGAGGGGATGTAGACCTCAGAGTTTGGTAGATAGAAGGAGAGGTGATATGATTTGTGACTTTTAAACTATTGAGAGGTAGTTACAGGGTTGACACTAGGGAGTTCTTTCGTTTGGTGATGACCTTCATAATTTTGGAGAGAACAGAGGTGAGAGCAATTGGGTGGTAGTTTGTTGGTTGACATTTATCACCTTTCTTTTGGATGGGCAGGATGTGGGCTAGTTTACATGCTGCAGGATAGATGCCAGTTGAATAGCATAGATTGAAGAGGCAATACAGGACAGGTGTTAAAGTTCTGGGGCACAAATTTTTAACACAAGAGATACCACCAGGACCAGATACCTCATTTGTGTTCAGGTTATTAAGGATTCTTCAAATTTCTTTCTGGCAGAACACTATGGGTGACATGGAAAGAGCAGTTCTGGTGGAGTGGAGAGAATTTTTGCCCATGTCATCAATGCAGGAATTGAAAGAGAAGAGTGATGTCAGTAAATTAGCATCGTCTTTAGGTGAGGTGACTACAGTACCATCAAAATGTGAGAGTGGTGGAAACCTGGGTGGGCAAAAGTAGTGCCCAATGGCTTTGGCCAAAGACCAGAAGGAGTGACTGCAATTTAGACAGGAGGCAAGTTTGCAGTATTTGGCCCTTTCAAAGTCTGATTTGGATGTGGTGATGATTCTTTTATAGCTGTTGTGAGCTGCAGAGTAAGCAACTTGAGTTTTGGTCTTGAATCATTTGTGGTATGCAGAGAGTTTTTTCTTTTACTGCATTGGCACACTTTTTTGCAAACCAAGGCTTGTGACCTAGTGACCAAACATGACTACAGCCACTTCAGGCCTCTAATAAGAAGGTAGTGGTATTTCACAGGACAGTGAAGTCTCTTGTCTTTTTGAAAATCTGATCTGATTGTCTTCTATTTCTACTGAGAAAGTGCTTTTTATTCTTTCTAGGATTATTCTCGGTAGTAATTTTGTAACATGGCTTGTTAAACTTAATTGGTCTATATTCTGAACATTCAAAAGTTCTTGGAATTTTGGGAATAGTGACAACGATGGATTTCCTTAGATCATCATGGATGTATCCTCTATCATAGATGTTATTAAAAATTACCTTTAGGTCATTAAGTGCGTTTTCATTTACTTTCTTTAACAATTCGATAGGGATCTGGTCAGGGCCTCGTGTTTTACCTGTTTTCATTTGACTTAGAGCGTATTCTATTTCTTCATATGTAATTGGTTCACCATCCATAGTTTGTATATCTGGTGTGTCTGTGCGCTCAGTCAAACAATTCTTTTCCATATTCTTTCCATCTTTTTTATGATATCTTGTGTCTCTAGTAGCATTTTTCCATTTTGATCTTTTATATAAAAGATTATGGTTGAAATTTTTCTTTTTATTTGTCAGAGCTTGGATTGACTTATGCATTTCTTTACTGTTGTGTTTCTTGTCCAATTCCTCTATTTCTTTACATTTTTCATTTAGTCACTTGTCTTTAGCCTTCCTGCATTCATTTTTTATAATTTTACTGAGTATTCTGTACTGTTGTGTACTTTTCTTTTTCGTCTTTCATTCACAAGTTCTAGTATTGATTCAGTCATCCAGGGTTTTTTCTTATTGTATTTAATTTTTAGAATAACCTCTTAGCTGTCTCATATATTGCACTTCTAAAATATGACCACCTGTTTTCAATTTCCTCTGTGTTACAAAGTATATTGTCTTCTGTTTTATATCCTGCGTGATCTAATTTTTTCTTAATTTCTGAGTTAAACACCATTATGTTTTCAGGTATATTCCAGCAAATGTTGTCAATTGGTAGAGCTACTAATGGCTCATGCAAAAAGTTAAGCAAGTTTAAGCATGGTTAGTAGTAGTTGGAAGGGGATCAACCCTGGATGAGTCTTTGGACTCCCTGGAGGTGTCACATAATAATAATAATAATATTCAGAGCTGTCAAGTCTTTCAGGATGATTGTTTTTAGAAATGTTTTTTTAGTTTAATTTTTAAACTAAAAAAATTAAAAAAATTTCATCAACAGGGTTATGGTCTGAACCTATATCAGTACCCGGGTATGCTTTTATGTTGGTTATATTATTTTTGTATCTATTATTTATTATTATGAAATCTATTTGGTTTCTGGATTTGTCCAAGTATATAGTCTGTGCTTTGGATGTTGACAGAAAGTATTCATTATGCAGATGTTGTTTTGAATGCAGAATTGTATCAATTTCTCACCTCTTTCATTTCTTTCGCTAATCCAAATTTTCTAACAACATGATTTTCTTCCTCCTCCTCCAACCTTTGCATTCAAGTCACCCATCACTATGAGTATCTCATTTGATTTTACATATTCTATAGATTTTTGTTGTTATAAAAATCTTCTATTTCTTCATCATTGTGAGTCATCATGGGGGGGGGGGACATAAACCTGGATAATTATGATGTTCAAAGGCTTTGTGGCTAATTTAATAAGTATTATTCTTTCATTTATGGGCCACAGCTCCATTACAGATTTAAAGATGTCTTTCTTAATCATGAAACCCACTCCATATTCATGCTTCTCTCCACCAGAATATACAAATGTAAAGCCATCTTTTTCTAGTTTTCCCATGTTAGGCCATCTTGTTTCACTAATTCCCATCACATCAACTTTAAGTCTTTTCATTTCCTGTATAAGGTTGTCAAAATTCCCTAGTTTATATAATCTCACATTCCAAGTTCCAATTTTGGAAAATGAGGAACATCAGATGCTGACCTTCCTTTTGGATTTAAGTTGACATCATCATGGAGTGCATTTGCAGTGCCCATTTTACTCACAGTTTCAGTGTCTCCTTCCCTGTAACTATTTACAGCTTGGACTTGCAGAGGTTCCAACTTCCAAAGCATAAGCATAGCTTGTAAGATATTTCCGTTTCTCCATGGTCAACTATAGGGTAGAGTATAGTAACGTGGTTAGGCCCCGATCTCTTCCCCATCTGCAATAGCCAGCTAACTTGGCTCACTCTGCCAGCCGTTGATCTGTATTCAGATTTTTCTGCCTGCCAGTTGTTTCACATTGCCTTTGATATATGAATTCTTCCACCAATGATGAAACAGCAGATGTCATTTCAGTCCTAACATCTTCGCTGGAGCCCCTTTAGTCAGCCATTTTTCAAGGTTCTCTGTATGCCTTCATGGCTACCGTATCAGCCTGAGGCACACAAAGTCCCCACCTTGCTTCACCATACAAAACAATCCTCTACTTTATGCTGCTTCCACCCTCCACGACGTGGACATGTGGTTGGGCTTTGGAGGGCACTGCAAACCTACATACAGAAAAATTCATACCACCATCCAACACAAAAACTAGGAGTCATCAGCACCCTCAAACACAGAGCCCTAACACTTTTCTCTAATGAACAATCTCTGAACCAAGAATTTGAAATTATTAACCAAATGTTGGTAAAAAATGGCTGCAATAAAAAAAAGCAAAAAACAGTTCACAGGATCCTCCATAAAAATGCCATTAAAAGCAAAAAAAGACAAGAATGCCATAACCATACCATACATTAGTGGCATTTCAAAAAATAGACAGAAAACTACTTAAATACAATATTAAGACAACCTTCAAACCCCTTGCAAAATTAAGAAATTTACTTAGCTCTTCCAAAGATCCTCTTCCATACTTTGCCCACTCGGGATCTAAAAAATTCAATTTACTTTGTAACCCATCTTACATAGGGGAAAACCACATTAAATATCTCCACTATGGTAAAACAGGCTTGTCAGACTGCACACTCCAAACATCTCACAGAATTGACTTGAAAGGCACCAAGTCCCTACACCACACTAAAACCTGGTTTGAAAGAAAATTGAAAGCCTGTGAAATGCTGAAACAACATCCAAATCTGAACAAGAGTAATGGATTATTCCAAGAATTTGGATTTGAAGGACCCATCTTCAACCGTATAGCATCAGAACAACTGCAAACAGAAGAAAATCTTGATACGAGAGGACTTCAGAAATTGGTTAATGTTTTTTTTTTTTACACTAGCGGTCAGGCTAGTGTATAGAAGGATTTTTATACAAAAATACCTTATATACCGATTTTACTTGTAAACAAAATTCCAGTCAATATACTTGTGATTAATTTGCGATTTTCTTATGTTTAGTAATATGAAAATAAAGTTTTGTAAAATACTAAATAATGTAACTGCCAAAAGTTATTGTAAAAGAACAAAGAAAGTTAAATGTGAAATTATTTGTGTCAAAAGAAACTTCCAGACAAAGATATTTCCAGACAGATTATCTTATTAACTTATGACCTAGGGCGATTACAATCACGAAGGTCAAATATGTATGGGGGTTTCCCGTCTTAATGCAACGATGAAAAAGGTGACTGGTGCAGAACCACGTAATACCCATGGGATTAATACGTAGCAGAACCCAAGGTCAATGGAGCCAGATAAAAAGGGGTTGCTACGATGACAAAAAATGGAGGGAACGTTTTTGCGAGGTCAGAGCGGTCAGCAAGAAGTTACAAGGTCACGGAGTCAAACGAGATCGCAAAGTCGAGGTGACGTGGAGTTACGGAGGTTACGATGATGTAAGTTACGGCTATGGAAGTGAATGGCTACATAGTCACAACTGAGCTTTGCAAATCGTCTTAAGGCGGAAGGCCACACAGCAGGAGAGGCAGATTTAGATGTGCATGGCAGAATAAGTTCGTATTCGTTTCTCTTTTGGATCCAGGTTCGGGAAAGTGGCCCCAGTTCAAGATCGGAGCCATGCATTCCAGCCAGTATAATAAGTTTAGTTTAATTCTTTATCCAAGTGTGAGCAAACAAAGTTTGCGCCTGAAAGTATCTTCAGGATTGAGCTAGGGTGGTGCAACACCAAGGCAACTCGTGTCGAAGATGGAGAAAGCTATCATCACATCTCCTTGCGGGCAACACATATCTGCAAGGAGATGTGCTTTGCATTATGGGAGATACTGAGATAGGAGTGATGATAGCCTTCTCCACCTTTGACACGAGTTGCCTTGGTGTTGCACCACCTTAGCTCAGTCCTGAAGATACTTTCAGGCGCAAACTTTGTTTGCTCACACTTGGATAAAGGATTAAACTAAACTTATTATAGTCTAACCAAGTGAAAAATAAACTCTCAACATTCCAGCCAGAAGTGCAAGACAACTAATTTGAGTTGTTTTCAGAAGGAAGTAGATACCAGATTTTCATGCCGCCAAGTTCCTGACGCTTTCTCTAATAGTAAGAGGAAATCCCACGAATCCCGGATAAGGTACCCATATGCCTTGCTAAGTTCTGAAGGTAATGGAAGAAAGTGATTTCAAGAAGCATTTCAGAGAGAACCAGACAACTGATTCAAAGTAAGATCTATCTGTTGTTTTGCTAGAGACAGAATTATGACGGTGATTTATTTAAAGTTTTTGCTTGTAACGATACATAAGGACTATAGGCATTTAGCTAATCTTGAATTGTCTTGTTCGTTTATTGTGAGAGAAAACTTAGCAGGATTTAAAGTGATATATTGGGTGATTGATGTTGTTATTAGCTAAGCCTGCATATGTTTATGTGAGATTGCTCTGAGTGTGACTAAAGGTTAACAAAGGTATTATCATATACATGTGGTCTTACAAGAATTGTTTACATAAGAGAAGTAATTGTAGTTGTATTTATGAGTAGCTATCGAAGTATAGAACCTGATTTACTTGAAGTTTTAGTATTGATTTTTTGTACATTTCTTGGATTATGAATAAATTATTTTCTTGTTTAAATAATTTTGCCTGATTCCTGTTACCAATGCACTGCTCATTAAATTCGAATCTGTGTGTCCTTGAATAGCCACGACAGTAGAAAAGAAGTTTTACGTTGCTAGATTTAGTTATAAGTAAGAGAGGAAAGTTCTGTGTTTTATTGAGTGATTTTTCTTTGGGATACTCATCTCCTATCCACGAATTTTGGTGGCGCAGCTAGAAATCAAATAAATTTTCCAAAATTCAGTTTAGAAAAACACTAGTTGTTCAGACAAAGAGATTGGCTCCAGCCTGAAGCATTGTCTTAGTTTTGAAAGTTTTGCACACGAGAACAATAACATTTGCAGCCTTGAGACAAAATTGAATTAAGTTGAGTGAGAGGATTGTGAGCTAAGAGATTGAATCAAGCAACGGATTATGAACTCGGAGTTACAACTGTTAAAGTAAAATTAAGATTAAAGATAATATAAATTAAGTAAAGTGAAAGTTTCAGGATAAGTTTTGAATAGCATAATATCGTAGTTTTTACAATGGTATAGACGACAAGATTTAATAAGATTTAAATAAAACAGTTGTAATAAGATTTTAAACAAATTTACAATATTTTAACACTAGGTAAATAATTAACCAACATTTAGATTCATCTTACCTTTTGTATAATGTAGTGTCATGTAGCTTGTATTCTGTGCATATGTATGTTTTCTTGATGATGACCTCAATACAGAGGTTGAAACATTGAATGCTACTTTCTTAATGATGATAAGTAAAGTAATTATTCTAACATGTGTATTGTCTCCATGAATTCTTCACTATGAATGCTGACCACTGTGTAACATAAAAGAATTCCTTTTGCTAATTTTACTGACAAAAGCTAGAAGAGAAGCTGAGGTATTTGCTATAAGCAATGACCTAAAGCAAAGTATGTCATGTATTCAACCAATCAGAATACATGACAACCTCTCCACTCACCCAACACTTTCTTGACAATCTTTTCTTGACTTGTTCTCCTTCAAGTACTGTTGAGGTGACCTCAATGCTCTTGGTAGTTCACATACTCTTATGTGAGTTTCACTTCTAGTGAGATGCCTTTCCCTTAGCCATTCACAGCCTCGTATCTTTTGACACTACAATGCAATGTTGGAAGATCTCTGAGACTTTTATTCCTTTCTATGATCAGACTGCTTTACATTCTCTAGATCATTCTTGTGATCATGTTTCAGTGATCCATGTTGAAATGAGCACCTTCATTCCCTATTCAGAATTCTGGCACAGTATCCAAACCATGTTTTTCCAATAAGTGTTCTTGAACAGTCAAAGGAAAAAATACAAATAACAGTATCTTATAAAGCGGCATAAGCAACTCCAGTTTCATTCACAGTCTACAACAAAACTCGCAGCACTTTCAAAACAGTCATTAATAAGGCTAAGTCCGATTCAAAAAGGGATAAATGTAGAATTTTTTTGCCTACACCAGTAGTGGTTATGCCTTCTGGTTCCTTGCAAAGGATATTGGGGTGCAATTTCTATTCGTCTATGCTTTTGCTTCTTATCCAGATGGATTTTGCAGGGTCAGCTAAAGTTGACCTGATGTATCATTCTTCTCATTTAAGTCGTTTATGCAGGACCAAAGCAAATCACATCCAACTTTACATGAAATATCCCATTGCATGCCTCCTGTGGCCTTCCACCAAAAAATATGAGAAGAATTCTGAACAACCTAGATACCAAAAAAAGCTTCTGGACCTGACAGTATCCCACCAGTTTTGCTCAAGAGATGTGCTCCTGAACTAACAACTATCCTTTATCATCTCTACACTGTTTATATTCAACTGACATCTACCTCACAGCATGGAAGTTAGCCAAAAAGGAGGGATAAGTGTCTCTCATCAGCCTATCAACCTGCTACTCTCACTTTGATGTTGTCCAAAGTAAAGGAGAAGCTAATAAAATTTCAACTTCTTCAAAACCTGCAGAACTGTCAACTGATTAGTGACCACCAAGGGTTCAAGATCTGCATCTAATCTTAACTGCATCACCCACCTTTGTGTGTGTGTGTGTTCGGAGAAACCTGTGCTGTTGCGCCCAACATTTCCAAGCCATTTGATAGGGTTTGGCATTGAAGGCTTCTTGCCATTGTAATTGGATTGCCAGTTGTATCCCAAGTTCATTCTGTGTAACTGTAGAGGGCATTAAGAAACTCTTGATTTTCCTAATTTCCTCAAGACCATGTTATTTCACCCATCATCCTCATATCTTACTCATTTTAACAGCCAAATTGTTTATTTTCTTGGGCTGACACTTATCTATCACATTTTCTGGCACATCTTCACATTTGTAGCATCCTTTTTTTTTTTTTTTTCTTCCCCCTACTGAAATGTTACTCTTCATTCTATCCAGCTACTAATCCTGTACAAATCTGATTCTGTCCAACCTTAGAATACTGCTTTCACATTTGATGAATTTAGTGAACCTAAAACTTCTTAAAAGTTCATGAAGAATTTCAGAAGAGGAAAGATTGACTAATTAATGATCTCTTATACACTGTACTAACAGTGTCTTATACACTTACTAACAGTTTCTATGTTCACTTCTACAGATTTTTCCATGGGTACTGCTCAGCAGAATTAGTGTCCATCATCATCATTATTATTATTATTACTTGATGCTTCCAAGAAGTCAGAGACCTCATCGCAAGAGGACACTCTACTTGACTAAACACACATCTCATGTGCTACTTAATTCTCCTCTACTATCTACCACCAACAACAGTCGTATATTTTGTCTGTAAATTGTGTGTTTTCATGGCTGATTTGCTTGTATCCAGAATGAAAAACCAGAGTTTCCAAGGGGGGAACCCTGCTACCTTTTTTATGAAATGGCTAACTCACCTTCAGTTGATAAAGCCCATATGAAGTTACTTCTCATCAAGATAAGCATCAAACTCATGTCTTTTCCTATCAAAAGATGCAATGTTCCATCATCATCATCAAATTCTTGATATGTACCCTCAAGGGATGTACAGGATATGATAGTAATACATGAAAAATTTACATCATTCCTAACTTCCTATCTACAAATTTCCTCCAAATCAGTCTGTTACCTGTCAAGACTCCAGCATTACCAGATCTTGTATTTCTATCTTCTGAGGCACTTTTTACTGTATCAATCCACCTATATCTTGATCTACTTCTAGGTCTGCCAACCTGGTAGAGAACACTTGTTTTCCTAATCTTTCCTTTTCCATTCTGTTTAAGTGACCCATACCACCTGAGATTAGCTCTTCTAACACATTCCTGGCTGCTAGCAATGTTAAGTTCTTTCCTAATATCCTCATTTTTAATATAATATTGCCACTGATGCCATCTGTTCATGCCTCTAATCTTTCTAGAACTCTCATATCTGTGGTCTTTGATCAAGTGTTTTATTTCTAACCCAGTTCTCAGATCCATAAGTTAAAATTGGTTTGAACACTGTCTTGTATAGCTAATTTAGTGTTCTGACTAATTTCTCTCTTATTCCATATAAATTTATTCAGTTGCAGGGGCAGCTTGTGCATAGGCACTGCGGAACTGCAGCATACCCAATTTTTCTCGATATATAAATATATTTATTAATTTATTTATATTTGCTTGTAATATTTAATTTTATCATCAACAATCCTATACAATTCTCTTATTTTGTATAAAAAATAATAAAAATCCATCTCGTATCACTTAGGAGGGTGAAGGATGCTAACAGCACTGTGTTTACCAAGTGTCATATTGCTAGTATTTGCTACACGCGCAAGCATATGCACATCATAGTGAGATGCGAGCTATTAGTGTAATGCGGCACTATCCATTGCACAGTTCCACTGTTGTTTAGTTTATGCCAGTGGTAGGGGTGTTCGTAGTGCTTATCGTGTTTACTCCATCTCTTTAAATATTTGGACATTAGAATTAGAGACACCATTCATTATATATATAATAAGTCAGTCAGTTATATATATAATATAATATAATAATATATATATAATAATATTATATATATATATAATAAGTTATATAATAAGTCAGCTTGTGCTCTTAGAGAATACAGAGACAAACGTGAGAAAGCTAAACACTGTTAAACAGAAGTCATGGGAGGACTTTGGCAAGAACTTAGAAAATAAATATCAAGAAGGTGGCAAATATTCTGGAGGTTGTAGAAGCAGCTTAGAAATGGAGGAAAGAGTGCTGTAAAAGGAGTTAGAGATGATAAAGGTGACATGAAAACGGGAGAAAAAGATATCCTTGAAGTATGGAGTAATTACTTCGAGAAATTGCTAAATGAAACAAGCAGTGGTGACAGCACAGTGGTAAAAAACACTCAACGGGGATGCAGTCAGGAATACATATCCATACTTGAAGTAGAAAAAGCCATCAAAGGCTAGAAATGTGGAAAGGCAGCGAGAGTAGATGATATTCGACCAGAAATGCTGAAGTATGGTGGTATAAAAGTCTTGCTGTTGCTGCACTGCATAGTTCAGAAGGCCTGGACAGAGGGACGAATTCCAGATGATTGGAGCAGAGCTATCATAGTACCCATATATAAAATGGGAAATAAAACTGAATGTGAGAATTACAGAGGTATTTCCCTACTGAGTATTCCTGATAAGATATATGCAAGTATACTTGAGAAATGGTTGAGAAGAATTGTGGAAGAAAAGCTTGGTGAAGAACAAGCTGGATTCAAGCCATATAGAGGCTGTCAGGATCTGACCTTCACTTTACGATAAATAATTGAGAGGTCATAGGAATATAACAAGGATCTTTATTTAAGTTTTGTAGATCTGGAAAAGGCATCTGACAAGGTGCCAAGAGAGAAGTTATTCAATACACTACAGTTATATGGTGTCAATGGGGCATTATATCAAGCAATACTTAGTCTTTATTTGAGTTGTAAGTCAGCAGTTAGAATTGAAGGAAGTACAGGAAGATGGTTTAATGTTAAATCTGGTGTGAGACAAGGATATACATTATCCTCTCTGTTATTCATTATCTATATGGATCACATTATGAAGGAAAGTGGTATTAAACATGATATCAAAATTGGAGATGTTAATGTCAGCTCTTTGCTTTATGCTGACAATGTTATACTTATTAATAAATCTGCTACAAGTCTGCAAGATTCCCTGACTAAATTGAATAACTGTTGTAATAGATATGGTATGAAGGTCAGCAATAAAAAGACAAAGACAATGAAAATAGGCAGAATCGTTGAAAATGTCAACTGCGTTGTGAACGGAGAACCTGTGGATCAAGTAAAACATTTCACCTACTTAGGCACGATGTTTAGTGAAGATGATAAATTAAATATGGACATAGACAAACAGAATCAATAAAGCTGGTATGGTGGGAAGTCAATTGAATAAATTCATATGGAATAAAAGAGAAATTAGTCTGAACACTAAATTAGCTGCATACAAGACAGTGTTCAAACCAGTTTTACCTTATGGATCTGAGAGCTGGGTTAGAAATAAAACACTTGACCAAAGACTAGAGACTGCAGATATGAGAATCCTGAGAAAGATTAGAGGCGTGAACAGATGGCATCAATGGCAATATCATATTAAAAACGAGGATATTAGGAAAGAACTTGACATTGTCAGCATCCAGAAATGCATTAGCAGAGCTAATCTCAAATATTATGGTCATTTAAACAGAATGGGCGAGGAAAGATTAGCAAAACAAGTGTTCACTGCCAGGTTGATAAGGTACAAAGTGCCTTAGACGACAGAAATATAAGATCTGATAATATTGGAGTCTTGATAAGTAACAGACTGATTTGGAGGAAAATTGTAGATAGGAAGTTAGTCATGATGTAAATTTTTCATGTAGTACTATCATATCCTATACACCCTTTGAGGGTACATGGCAGGAATTTGATGATGATTATGATGACATTTGTTATAGTTTTTATTTTAAAACATAATTGGGGTTATGATAATGGATTTTATTTTTAAGTAATTTTGAATTATACCAAATTGTATAATTTTATCGATAATAAACAATATTTTTTCATGTTTAATTTTTTCTTAAATTTTTACCAAAATTTTGATATTTTATCCAAACACGTATACACTGTACTAATAGTGTGTATGTATATTTCGAAAGTTGCAGCACCCTCACGATTTCAAGCCACAAGCCGCCACTGTTCAGTTGACTTCCTACCATATCAACTTTATTGATTCTTTTGCCTATTGCCATATTTAATTTCCCATTTTCACTAAAAAATTGATTAAATAACTGAAATGTTTTACTTGTTCTATAGGTTGCCCATTCACAATGCAGTTGATATTTTCGATGCTTCTACCTATTTTTATTGTCTTAGCCTTGTTATTACTGACCTTTTTACGAAATGTATTACAACAGTTATTCAGTTTAGTCAGGAAATCTTGCAGACTTGTACTGGATTTATTTAGAAGTATAACATCATTTGCATAAAGAACTTAGATTAACATCTCCAATTTTGATAGCAGGTTTAATACCACTTTCCTTCATCATGATCTATATAGATAATAAATAACCGAGGGGATAATGTACATCCTTATCTGATACCAGATTTAACATAAAACCAACTTCCTGTACTTACTTACTTCGATTCTAACTGCTGACTTACAACTCAAATAAAGACTAAGCATTGCTTGATATAATGCTACATTGACACCATACGACTGTAGAGTTTTGAATAGTTTTCTCTTGATACCTTGTCAGATGCCTTTTCCAAATCTATAAAACTAAATACAGATCTTTGTTATATTCTCATGATTTCTCAGCTATTTGTCGTAAAGTGAAAATCTGATTATGACAGCCTCTCAATGGCCTGAATCCAGCTTGTACTTCATGAAGCTTCCTTTCCACAATCCTTCTCAAATATTTTCAAGTATACTTACATAAATCTTACCAGGAAGAACACTGTAATTCTCACATTCAGTTTTATTTCCCTTTTTATATATATGTGGGTACTATGAGAGCTCTTCTCCAATCATCTGGAATCCGTCCTTCTGTCCAGCCTTCTGAACTATGCAGATTTGCCACTGAAGACTTTTATACCTCCATACTTGAGTCGAGTATTATTTACACCCATTGCCTTTCCACATTTCAGGCTTTTGATGGCTTTTTCTATTTCAAGTATGGATACGTATTCCTGATTGCATGTCTGTTGCATGTTTTTTAATACTGTGCTGCACTGATTGTTTCATTTAGCAATTTTTTGAAATAATTACTCCATGCATCAAGAAATATCTTTTTTCACCAGTTTTCCTGTCACCTTTATCATCTCTAATTCCTTTTGCGGCACTCTTTCCTCCATTTCTGAGCTTTTTCAACAACATCCAGAATACTTTGCCAGCTTCTTGATATTTATTTTCTATGTTTTTACCAAAATCTTCCCATAACTATTGTTTAGCTAGTTTTACACAGTGTTTAGCTTTTTTTAAATTTGTCTCTGTATTCTCCAAGAACACAAGCTGACTTACTTGCCAGGAACTTTTGATATGCTTTCTTCTTTTCCTTCACTGCCTCTAACTTCCTGTGTTAACCATGGAGTTCTGATTTTTCTATCCTTGCATACAACATCACCACATGCCTCTCTGGCTGAATCAGTCATTGTTGTCTTCAGGATTTGCCACTGAATCTCCAAGGTTCTTGTTCTCAAACTATTTCATTTTTTCTTGAATAATGTTTGTGTATTTTAGTTTACAGTTCACATCTGAGAGCTACTCAACTTTTATTATTCGCTTTAAAACTTTCTTACATGTTCTTCTTTTAAATCATCATCATTATGCACATCAAGGATTTAGGCCTAGCACGGCCTGTTTCAGCCTTAGAAGTCATCGTTGAATCGTTTAAGAGGACGTCCTGGTTTTCTTTTTCCTAATGGCTTGTAGTTTCAGGCTTGTTTTGATAATCCTACTATTTTCATTCTTTGAACGTGCTCCATCCATTTATGTTTATATATTTTAATTTTTTCTATTACTGATTCTTCGTTTAATTCTTTCATAATTTCTTCAATTCTTTTGTGATCAAGTAGAGTATATTTTGCAGTTTTTCTCATAAACTTCATTTCTGCTGTTATTAATCTCTGTCTTTTTGTTTTATTGTCCAGATTCCACTTCCATACAATAAGACTGGTAGGGCTAATGTATTGTATACTTTTAATCTGGTTTGTTTTTGATCTAGGTTTGGTTTAAATATAGAGTTAATTATACCTATTATTTTTAAATATTTTACAATTTTTACGTTTATATCTCTTTCATTTTCATATGTGATGATACATCCTAGGTAGTTAAATGAATTCACCTGTTCTAAGATCTTGTTATCTATTACTATCTTAGTTCTTGCTGGATCTTGTCCTTTAAAGGCCATAGTTTTTGATTTTTCTGTTGATATTATCATACTTTGGATATCTCATTTAGATCTAAAATAGCTTTCTGTAGTTTATCTTCAGAATTTGTAATTATTATTTGGTCATCGGCAAAAAGGAGAGTGTTTAAGTTCACAGTAGGAGAAAGTTTAATACCTTGATGGAAATTTTTATTCCATTTTATTATTATTTCATTTAGGTAAATATTAAAAAGAATTGCTGAGCGGGGACATCCCTGTCAGACCCCTTGGTTTATCTCTCTTGTATATAAGCTCATGATTTAATCTTATTTGTATTTGATTCTTTTAAATATGAATTTCAATTTTATCCTGGTCAAGACTAAATGGCAATCACTTCCAATTTCAAATCCTCTGTACACTCTAGTGTCCTGCACCAATGAGAAAACATCACTACTTACAATAGCATAGTTAATGAGACTTTTCCTATTCCTTGACTCTTGTCTCCATGTGAATTTGTGCACATCTTTATGTTGGATCATTGTGTTAGTAATAATCATTTCATGTCCTGAGCAGAAATCCAAAAGGTATTTGCCATTATTATTAGCTTTACTCTTTTCTCCAAATTTTCCCAAAATATTTTTGTATGTCTAACAATCATTTCCTACTCTGCTATTTAGATTCTCAACAAGGACCAGCTTTTAATTTTTCATTGTGCCAGGTGCTTTCTCTAAAGCCTCAAAAAATTCCTTCACATCTATCTTAGTAGAGCCTTCTGTGGGACCATAGGCATAAATAAATCTCATTGTCCAGTTCCCCATTCTGATATTTTCCCTTATCACTCTACTTGATATTGCTTGTCATTCAAGATTAGTCTCGTATTTTGTGTTCATTAATATAGCTACACCTTCTTTTCCCCTGATTGTCTTTTTCCTTAATATAACATTTTGTATTTATTGCTAGAAAAATCTCACCAGATTTTGTCTTTTTTTTTTTTCTCCAGTCATCCCTATTATGTTGATCTGGTACTTATCCAATTCAATTCCTCAGCCAGCTCCATTTCTCTGCCATTCAGGCTTCTTATGTTGATTAGTACTGATATCTGGAACTGGTGATGTTGAGTTGGGGTGTGTTTCAGTATTTGTTCCAGTAATTGACTTTTCGCAGTTGACCCTGGTTCCCTGGCAAAAACAACAGGCGACCTTGTTTAACCGGGCATTTCCCTTGCGGGCGTGAAATTCTGTCATGTAGCCTTTATTTTATATTTTAGTTTAAGCCATTGAGAATATGGTTTGTTCGGCTGAATCCTAAATTGCCAGCCCATCCTCCTTCATTCGGTATCCAAGTACATAGATACCTAACAGGGTGAATCACAAGAAGGTGAGGATTGGACATTATGTCGGAAGCACTGGTTGGTTCTCTGCATTCCTCTAAAGGCTATGTGGAGGTTTTCTCTCAGTTATACAGCTTTGATCCTTAAGTATACCCTGAACAATGGAACAACGTTCCATTGTTCTTCTAATTGTGGTACAGAAGCACTTTTACTGACTAGGATGAGATTCAAATCCCTGTAGGGAATCCCAATGGAATTTCAATCGGTTACCTTGTCATCTTGCCCTCATTTCAGCTAAACTTGCAATAACAACATGCTACCCAACATAATTTTCACAGTTGAATTGCTCATTCATCAAACCTGCTACTCCCATTCATCCTTCATTCCATCTACTTCAGTTCTGTGTAACAACCTTCTCTATGAAGTATTCTCTAAAGACAACTTCCAGCTCTTCAAAAAAAAAAAAAAATAAATAAAATAAACAAAATAAAATAAAATTAACAGTACTTTTCTCTTGACACCTGCCCACCCACCCACGCACTACATTGTTTTTTTCAGAGGCTTTGCAACCTCTTGTTCATGGGAGCGATAACAAAAATCAGTCTATATTTTCCTTTATAGCTAGAACTAGTATTTTGAAACTTTGTCAGTGACGATAAAGAACTTATCTTCAAAATGCTAAACTATACTCTACTTCTGAAATGTTATTTTTAAGAATGAAAAATTCTTAAAATTTTTCATTTCAAAATTACGAAAGCATGAGCAAACAAGTTTGTATATGCAGAATCTTTTGAATTAGGATGCTTGTAAAGAGAGGCAGTTGCAAATTCCTCTTGTATCCCATAATGCACAGTGAATTTCTTTGGATGTATATATTGCATGGCATTATGGGAAGAGTCACTACTCAGACTGTTTCCAACTGTTTACTGAGGTTTCACAAGTGGAAGCTAGGTCAGTTAAAGAAATCATAATTCCATATACCCTATTCTCATGCCTTATCCCATAAAGCATTACAGTGCACACTTCTGAAAGGAAACATGCTATGCCTTTATAAGATTTGTAAAATCAGCTATCTCAGTCATCAAGTAGCCTGGTCATCAGGATACTTCATGTGCATAATTCTGTTGTGTATGTTTGGGTAAAGGATCAAAACAAGAAAATTAACATATATATATATATGTTAAAGATACCAAGCAATTTTATAAGTGGTAAAGGTGGAGCAAGTTCCGACCACTTTCCTTAGTATTTCCCTATAATGCAAAACGCATCCCCTTGCGGAGATGTATGATGCTATGCATTAAAGGCAAGGGCCTCTACCCACTGACAAGACCTCAATAAAGGTCGAAACCGGTCTGGGTAGTGGTCCTTGCCTTTAATGCATAGTATCATACATCTCCCCAAGGGGATGTGCTTTGCATTAGGGGAAATACTAAGGAAAGTAATCGGAGCTTGCTTCTCCTTTACCACGAGATGCCTCAAACTTGAACTACGTTCAGACGCAAACTTGACTTATTTGTCTGTTTGCTTCACTTGGTATCTTTAACATAGTATACCCAAGTTAAAAACTTTCTACATATATAATATATTTTTATTTATTTATTTTTGTTAAGTACTGGTCCAGTGAAAAATCTTGTAGTAGCAAGATTTTTGCCACTGTGTGACTCAGAAAGATGGATGTTTAATATCCTTTTTGAATAACTTATGTCAAATTGAAATTTTCTAGATTATTATTTTTTTTTTTTCACTTCAGGTCAGAAGTGAAAGTAGCACAAGCAATAGTATAAAGATTTGTAAAGAGGAAAGAATTGACATTTATGTAGAAATTAAAATTCTTGATAGACTTGGGAGGTAGGAGGATTATAATCATTACTGTTGATCCTTTATGTGACAGATATACAGAAAATTAAATCAAACATTATTGGTTTTCTGAGTGGATGGCATATATACTCCCTTAACAACAGGCTGCTGGTTTGAATCTTGCTGTTGGTATGAACACTATCAAAGCTAATGCAAAATGTGTGCATCTCTTCAAACAGTTTTGTGAGGATAAAACTGCTGACCATGTAAGACTATTGCTTCACACTGAGGTGAGATGGCTGTCACAGGGGAATTGACTGAGAAAATGGATGGAACTATTTGATATTCTTATTGAGTTTTTGAATAATAAATCTGAAATGAAACTACTACAAACATTTGATGGCCAAGCATTTGTGAGTTATTTGACAGATATCTTTGTAAAGCTGAATGTTAAATAAGCAACTGCAAGGAGCAAATAAGACTCTTGTTGATGTAAAGGCTACGATATTTGGCTTTCAGATATTTGCATTTCTGAAATTATGTCAAAAGAATGTTTTGGCCAAAAAATTTGACCAATTTTATTGGCTAAATAAGTGAGGTAACTGATGCTGCTGTACTTGTTATTGCAGATCACCTGAGCAAAATGGCCTGCGATTTAAATGACAGATTTTCTGATTTAAAAGAAATTGTTTTTCCATCTTGGATAACTCAGCCAATGCTAGTGGACTTAATATCAAAGTCCACTAGCATTGGCTGAGTACTAATAACGTTAGTATCACCTCTGGGTTTAGCTCCCACCGATGCGATGAGACTTCAATAAAGGTCGAAATCAGTCTGGGTAGTGACCCTTCCCATTATGCATAGCATTATATCTGCAAGGGGATGTGCTCTACATTATGGGATATTAAGGCAAGTAATGTGAAGTTATTAACTTCCTTATACGAGTTGCCCCAGTCCTGAACATAGTTCAGGCACAAACTTGTTTGCTTACACTTGGATGACGGATTAAACCAAGTATATAATTCCTTGGTATCTTTAATTTATAGACTTAACTGTTGTGGCCGTGGAGTATCAAGAACTCTCAGAGATGCAAAAACGATGAGTCTATTAGAACTTTATATTCAACATAAAAAGAACAATGGCATGACTTTGTGACAAGACCGAAACGAAACACCCAAACTTAACTAGTTTTGCAAGAAAATTACTGTTGCCCTTCCCGTCATCGTATTTAGTTGAATGTGGCTTTAGTTCTGTAAATCTTGTTACTGGCATGGGGATTTGAGATTGAAATTGACTAAATTAGCACCTCAAATAAAAACTCAAGCTCAGTGATCACATTAACTTGGATTTTATTTTTCCGAGTTGAGTTCGATTTATATTTTATAATATACAAAGTGCAATATAAAATTTATATTCATTGAAGAAAGTCAAATTAAAAACAGTTTTACCTATGTCCATTTTTTTTTTATTTGAAGTACCTATTTATATTATACTTTTTCAAAACTTGGTTGACTATTATGCTAGGGGAGGCATCAAAATCTTTGAGGCATTGAGGTGCAGCATGATCCAAAAAAGATTGGGAACTATGGTCTAGATACTTAATCAAAGCAAAAGTTTTGATTCTGCCGTCCATAATTCAAATAAGTTCTCGTTGCTGTACTAAGAAATTAATATTGCCTCAACTTCATGGTTGACCATGAGTACTGCAGCTCTCTTTCTTTCTGATCCTTTGGAAAATATTTTATAATTAGTTGGAATGCCACATATTTTGTTGATGATGTTGTAAGGTTCTTGTATTAATACTAGTTTTTTCTATTTATGAGTTCTGTTAAGTTATTGACAGCCTTGATGGAGTGTTAAAGATTTATTTGAAGTCATACCAGGGAAGTAGTGCTGTTTCTGCAAACTTTTTATTGCTTTCCATAATCTGTTTTGAATTTTGAGCTGTCTATAGTAGTTGTATGTCAGACAGTCTTTGCTTAAAGATTGTCTGACATGCAACAAGCATGCCAAAACCAAAAACGGCTGCAAACAGCCGTTTGCAGTCATTTTTGGTTTTCACATACTTGTTATGATTTTGGCAATGTATACACTTCATCTTGACTCATTTCATGGGCACTTGCTGAACTTGCATTCCTTAGAGCAGAACGGACAGGTGGTTTTTCCCTATAGACTTGTGAATGATGGTGGAACTTATTGCACTTAAAACATCTCAGAATACTTACATAGTTAGCGCAATGACAAATAAATCCTCCACAGCATTTTAACAGCGGTTTTCAACAATTTGGTCCTCATCATTGGATTGAACTTCAATAATTAAGTTTCTCTTATTCGTTTTTTTTTTTTTTTTTTTTTGTCAATGTGATGAATTTCTGTGTCATCTTTGTATCGCCATTGAAGAGCTCTTCTTTCTGCATGCATATTGAGTCAATTGCATTGGTTGTATTGATTTCACTGGGAATATCATATATAATTAGCCTAGAAAGGTGTAATCTTACTGGATTTGCTACTAACGTGTCTTTGCATTCCTTGGAGATTTCATTATGTAGCAAGTCTGTCGGTCTTTTCTTTAGATTCAATTAAGATTCCTTCGTTGTTAATACTTTAAATTTTTGGGATTTTGATTTTTCTTGGGTCTATTTTTTTCTTTTGTGATACTGTTGGCTTCTTCGCTGTTTAGTTGAGCAATCAGTTTCACTGTTAATTTATAGCAAGGATTGTTTCAGATTTGTCTTTGTTTTTAGCATTGTTTTTAGTGACTTGTGAGTGAGTATCTTGCTTATTTGTATAAGACTGTAGTTCTTTTGATACTTTTCTTTAAATTTTCATTTTATTGAATACTTAGTTCACTCATTGCAGTTACTTGTTTTCTGAAATTACTTCTTACTTTGGCAACGTTACACAACAAATGGAGAACTTTTTCAAACTCTAATTTATCCTGTGGCATCATCTTAGTATTAATCAAAGTGCAATATTATAAATTTCATATTGAACTACTAAATTTTCTAAGGTACAAAGTTTAAGAAAATATACTTGCATTTTTTTTTTTTTTTGCTACTTATTTTTATAAGCAACGCTTCCATTGAATTTCTGTTAACTTTTTGTTCCTTGTGACTATATGTGTGTGGGTGTATATGGAAAATTTTGAAAAACAAGCCATAGACTCATTTACTCTAAACCTTCTATCTGGCTAACATATGTAGATGTTGTGTTCTCTATTTGGGCTCATGGCCCAGACACATTAGATTCCTTCATCGGTCATCTCAATAGCGTGCATCCAAGAATCCAGTTTACGATAGAAAAGGAAAATAACAATAGTTTACCCTTCTTAGATATCTTGGTAACACACCTTCTTAATGGTGGCCTTTCCTTCTCGGTATACAGAAAACCTACTCATACAGCAGATACATTCACAAAGTCTCCCACCATCACCCTTCTCAACAGTATGGCATTATTAAAACTAACCAACAGAGCCCACAATTTTTGTTCCGGTGAAACCACCCTTTTAACTGAGCTCAAACACATACACAACACCTTTCTAATGGCTACAGTGATTATAGAATTAAAAAAATAATCAATTCCATCCCTATTCCCAGACTATCTCTTCAGAAGGACTTCAGAAATGCCATCACCATACCCTACGTCTCTGGCACATCAGAAAAAATAGCCAGGTCGTTAAAAAAGTACAACCTTTACACAGCATTTAAGCCCCACCGTACTAACTTTATCCATTCCACCAAAGATCAGCACTATCCTCTCTCACTGCCTGGAATATGTAGGCTGTCTTACTTCGGACAGACAGGCAGATCAGCAACCATCCGGTTACAAGAACACCAATCATACATTTGCAATCATGATTATGGTCAATCTGTTCTTGCAGAACATGTTTTGGATACAACCCCCAGGATTTCCTGGGAAAAAACCACCATGCTCACACATAGTAAATTCAAAAAACAAAGACTGATTTTTGAATCTGCATCTGCACTCAGGAATCAATCGAATTTAAACAAATATGGTTGCATAAAACTTTCCAAAATTTGGGAAACGTTAATTATCAGAGATCCCTCTTTACATCCTAGGCCACCTACAAACACCCATAGAGGGCACACTATCTGGATAGGACTTTAGTTTCACTCACGTGCCTTACTTATCACTGTATTATATTTGTGTGTGTTGTTACAAAAAAAAAGTTATTTGTAATCCCTGAAAATGTCTGTAACTGAGACGAAATATTGGAAGCATTAAAATTAGTTTTAATCCTTTCCCAGTGCTAATAATATTCCATTAAAACTCCAAAATGAATTCTTCACAGCACTTAAGCCTCAACAGATGGATACTAATCATTCATGGTGAAGAAATAGCACGCAAAGCAGAACAATATGGTAAGTCGAAACTATGCTTATCAAATCAATTAAATCGGCTGTCCCTTTTAAAAAGATTTCGGGATTCAAGAGTTATTCCTAACGGGTTAAACTAAAATTCAAACTTCGATCAAAAAAAGCCTCCATATTTATAAACGTGCTAGTGTGGCATTATTATGAGAGCAGATTGCCTTAACTTGCGCCAGCCTATCTACGTCAAACGCCACCATTGGCTTCTTACAATCGGCGTGCTCCACTATACTCAATCCTGAACTTTTGTGCATTCTCTTTGTCATCTCAGAAGCTTCCTCACAGAAAGAATTCCAAAAAATAAAAAATAAGCACATCAAAAAGTTTAACAACCTATGTAAATCAAAACTGCTACCTCAAGTTCAACCGCTCCAGTAGCCAGCCTATCTTCAAAAAGACTCAGCGAAGATGCCATCAGCACCCTAATCCTTGGCCATAATTTTGCCGTCGCCCCTAAAGAAGTGCTGGTGCTAGATATTATGTATAACATCGAATGTGGAATCTGTCACTTAGGGCTGGAAACAGCCAATAACATCAGACTTGATGTAGACAACTTCCTCGCGTAGTCTTCCCCCTTCTAAAAGTAATTTATCTTCCAGACAACTCTCTGCCTTCAGAAAATTACCTAAATAAAAAAGTATCATTATCACCAGAGCTGATAAGGGAAATGCCACAGAATATAATTGAAAAATGGAGATTATTCTCCGAGATCATGCTACCTACATACCACTTGAACATGATCCCACAAAACTCAAGTTAAAAAAATGAAAAAACTTACTTAAAAAAATATCTTCCTGGCCTCCTGACATTACAAACCTTTCAGTTCTCGTCCCCCAAGATATATGGTTTACCAAAAATTCACAAATCTAATTTTCTCCTAAGACCTATAGTAGATGCCACTAATGCACCTTGCTACAAATTGTCAAAGCAATTAGCTAACTCTCTGATCCCCCCCCCCACACACACACTGGTCTTACCACATCTTATGTAAAAAACTACCCACTTTAAAAACTTAATTGAAAATCTTATTTTAAAAAATACAGACATATTGGTAATATCATCTCATTGCTTACCAATATTCCCCTAAATGACACCTTAACACTTAAAAAACGTTTTTTCTTCTGATATCTTAGAGCTCTTTTCCTTTGCCATCAATTCTGGTTATTTTTCTTGGAAGAACAAAATCTACAAACAGAGGGACTGCTATGTGTTCTCCTCCTCTCACCTCCTCTTGCCAATTTTTACATGGACAATTTTGAAAAACGAGCCATAGACTCATCTCCTCTAAAACCTTCTATTTGGTTAAGATATGTAGATGATGTGTTCTCTATTTGGCTTCATGGCCCCCAGACACATTAGACTCCTTCCACAGTCATCTCAATAGCCTCCATCCAAGAATCCAGTTTATGATGGCAAAGGAAGATAACAATAGTTTACCCTTCCTTAGACACCTCGGTAACACGCCTTACTAATTGTGGCCTTTCCTTCTCAGTATATAGAAAACCTACTCATACAGGCAGATACATTCACAAACTCTCCCACCACCACACCTCTCAACAACATGACATTATTAAAACTCTAACCAGTAGAGCCCACAGTTTTTGTTCCAGTGAAACAACCCTTTCAACCGAGCTCAACCACATACACGACACCTTCCTTTCTAATGGCTACAGTGATTACAGAATTAAGAAACATAATCAATTCCTTCTCAATTTCCCTACCATCTCTTCAGAACAACTTCAGAAATGCCATCACCATACCCTACTTCTGTGGCACATCGGAAAAAATAACCAGGTCCTCAAAAAGCTACAACCTCCACACAGCGTTTAAACCCCACTGTAAACTTACTAGCCTTATGCATTCCACCAAAGATCATCTCCATCCTCTCTCTCAGTGCCTGGAGTGTATAGAGTACCTTGTTCCTGTAGGCTGGCTTACTTTGTACAGACAGGCAGATCAGCAACCATCTGGTTAGAAGAAAACAAATCATACATCTGCAATCATGATTATGGTCAATCTGGTCTTGCAGAACATGTTTAGGATACAACCACAGGATTTCCTGGAAAAAACCACCATAGTAAATTCA
Organism: Typopeltis vanoorti; assembly: GCF_054136105.1. Taxonomy (NCBI): domain Eukaryota; kingdom Metazoa; phylum Arthropoda; class Arachnida; order Uropygi; family Thelyphonidae; genus Typopeltis; species Typopeltis vanoorti. The sequence continues at coordinate 45,855,178 of NC_143554.1, forward strand.
AAAAAGAAAGACTTTTTTTTGAATCTGCATCTGCATTCAGCAATCAACTGAATTTAAACAAAAGTGTGAAACATTAATTATCAGAGATCCCTCTTTACATCCTAGGCCACCTGCAAATGCCCGTAGAGGCCGCACCACCTAGATGGGGACTTTAGTTTCACCCACATGTTTACTTATTATCATTGTATTGTATTTGTGTGTGTGTTGATACAAAAAGTTATTTGTAATCCCTGAAGATGTCTCTGTGAGACTGAGATGAAATATTGGAAACATTAAAATTAGTTTTAATCCTTTCCCAGTGCTGATAATATTCCATTTAATCCCCAACATGAATAATGTGTGTGTGTGTGTGTGTGTGTGTGTGTGTGTGTGTGTGTGTGTGTGTCTGTGGTGTGTATATATATATATATATATATAGTATGGGGGATGTATATATAACGTGTGTGGCAGGGAGTATATGTAAAATGTGTGTGAGGGGTATATATATAATGTGTTTTTGGGGATGTATGTATAATGTGTGTGTGTGGGGGGGGTATATACACCCCACACATCATTTTTTTTGCTGTAGACTGTCTTCTGTGAACTCTTTAACATCCATAATTGCATCTACTGTTCTTGATTGAGGTCGAAATGCATATTGATTGCTGCTTAATATGTTTCTTGAGTAGGCAAAGTGTATTATTCAGTTTATCATTAGTTTTTCTAGTACCTTACCAGCAACGTTTATGAGACTGATTGGCCTGTATTTTGTTTGTGTGTATATAATGTGTATCAGTGGCATCGTGTGCCCATTCCAGTTGAGTGTGCTGTCATGTGAGTTATGCAACCCGCACTACAAATTTCACATCAATTTGACTGTATGCATGGGCATCGACAAAAAATTTTCCATGGAGGAGGACAAAGCTTGGAGACAAATAATTACATCAATAAACATCTTTTAGCATTTTTTCAAAAACAGCATTGGTTCTTGGACGACAATTTTGTAATCTTTTAGCATTATTTTGATGTAATTATTTGTCGATGTAAACTATAAATACATTATTTTCATTTTACATCGATTTTAATGAACTTTAATTCTTGGAAAAAAATGCATTCGGAATTAATAGTTTTTAGCAAAATTTCATATATAAAAAAAATTTACCTAATTAATTAATCCCCAAATCCTAAATTAAATTATTTCAGTTTAAAAGCAAAAGAATAATAAAACTAACGAGTAAAATACTATTAAATTACATGCACTTACCTTTTAAAAAATGTATTTTTCTGTTTAAATTTATTTCACTATAAAATTACAATTCACACTTCACTCATGACTCACTAGACACAGAGAGGAAATGAACAATTCGCTGTTCACAACAGCAATGAAAATTTCAATCAGAAATCACAAATCAGAAAGAGATGAACCAGAAACAGGAACACTTGCTTCATTGTTGCAATAAAACGCATGTTCTATGGCTACCCCGCCATGGGCTGAAAAAGGCCAACCCATAATAAAATTTTAAGACAGAAAAAGCATCCCATGGTCGAGGGTGTAAGGTTACATATCGCAATCACTTTTCCGATTATAATTTGTGGAATTTTTTACTCGATACCAGGAGGGGACAGGGTGCCCCGTTTGCCACTCTGCAGATGCACATGACCGTATGATTGCATTTTTATCGATGTATGAAAGTTTTGAAAGTGCATAGCATATCAGCGCTCATCTTAATTGGTCCAATGCTATTAATTGCAGGATAACTTTGAATACTTTTGCGTAGAGTAGGGGAACAATCTGTTTGATTTAGGATTTATTAGCAAGCAACAATTAAGGAGAATGCTATATTTGGTTGATATATTTGAAATACTGAAAGATGAAAATATGCGAACCGTCATATATAAGACATGTGAGAATAGAAAATGAAAGAAAAGAATAAGTGTGAGTAGAAATACTTTCATTAATGGTAAATGAATTATTAATAATTGACTTTTGCGATATGTGCAAAAGTCAATAAGTTGCCGGGTAGAGCGAATATCATGATCCTATAAAGTCTAGACATGAATATGTGAATTAATGTGGCCTAATTAAAAAAAAAAAACTTACAAGGAGACAGAGTATGGCAGGAATAAATATGGTTTGATGGAGCAGCAAATCAAATCATTTTGTAAAATTTGTTGCCCATGTTATATGCATTTCTCTGGTTTGTGAATATATTTAACTCCGTTTTCCAAGACTTTTTTTGTTTACTGAGACTCGGTGTTTATAACATCCATTCATTATCGGAATTATCCACACTTTCGGGAATTCTACATTCATTAGTTTTTTTTAGTATCAGCGGTTCGTTTGGCTTATCAATCTCACATATGCTGGTATTTTTTTGTAGATCAACAACATCTTATAATACACAGAATATTCATTTTTATTCAGGAATAGATATTTTTTACTGTCTGTTTGTAAACACTAGAATAAAATGTTGTTTCCGAAGACTAGAATAAAAATGTCTCTATACTGTTAAAAAACTTTGCAACCTCAACATATGCTATACTGCACAATTAAGAGAAACATTTAGGTTTTTTTCTCCTAACATCCACTTTCCATTTTCAGTTCCAGAAAATGTGTGCAACAGCTGTGTGTAATACAGCCATTGGATACAGAAAGCGCTCAAGCTGAATGAGCTGGGTGAGCTCTCATTGTGAGCTCACCCAGCCTCGCCTGAGCAGTTTAGAAATACTAGAATGCTAAGAATTTGACCTGCTGCTCCCTCTTTACATCTTTTCAAAGGGCTCAAAGGTGTATGCATTTTGAAAGTACACCCCGAACTATTAACGCAAATGTGACTCAATGTTTACGTGTCAAAGTGCTCTCTTCATGAAGTATTAATGCTTCATTATCCTCGTGAAGAGAGCAATGAAGCATTAGTATATTGTGTTTAATTTTAGGAATCACGCAAAGTCTGCAAACAATTAGGGGAGACTTTAGCGGGAATAAATGCAAAAATATAATATCAGTGATACTGATATTTCGTGGATGAGCACCGCACACCTAGCACACCCGGAATATTCGCTCCTGGTGTGTATACTGTGTGTGTGTGTACATAGTGCACCCATTAAGTAATGAGACAACAATTATTTTATCAAAACAAAGAATTATATTTGGACATTATCAATTGCACAGATTCAAAATGATCTCCCTCCAACTCCACACAACATTTACGTCTGTCATACTGGTGTTTGAAGGCATAGTGGAAGTCCTGAATGGGAACCTCCTATAGTTTCTGAGTCACACACTGTGTTGGATGTGTTCATTGTCACTGAAGTGCTCTCCCTTTCAAGGAGAGCACTTCATCTTTGGGAAGAAGCAAAAGTCTGCAGGACTGAAATCTTTTGAATAAGGAGGATGTTTGATTACACAGATCAACTTTGAAGCCAGAAACTGCTTCTCATGCAGCGCACAGTGCATGATTGCATTGTTGTGCAACAGAAACCAATTGTGGAACAGTTGTTTCCTGACATGTGGCATACGGGCATACAGACATTGCATTACTCCTAAATAATACTGACCATTCACTGTGGTGCCCTTGGGAACATGTTTGCAGTGGATAATTCCAGCAGTGTCAAAAAAACAATGACCATTGTCTTGACATGTGGTTTTTGCAACTTGAGTTCTGTTGGGGAGAAGATGTTCCATGCTCTGGCATTTTGTTTTGGGATCAAACTAAAAATACTAACTTTCATCACCAATGAGAATTCTTTGTAACACATCGCAAAGCATGGATGAAATTTAAATATGTAACCTGGTGCTCTCTCTGTTCGTGTGTCAACATGTGCAGCTCAAACCTCAAACAAATCTTCCTCTTGTGCAAATCTCTTTCTAAGATTAATTTGGCTGTTTCCTTACTGATACCAAGCTGTGCAGTGAGTAGGCTAGTGGTTATTCGTCTTTCATGGGCAACAATTTCCCTAGCTTTCACATTTTCATTTCCATGCAGAAACTGGTCGTCCAGAGTGTGGTTCATCCTCCAAGGACTCTCTCTCCCCTCTTTCAACTTTGAAAACCAGCAGAACACCTGTGCAGGGCTCAGGCAGTCATCATTATGAAGTATTTTAGGTTTGGGTACAATTGTGTATCCATTCTTCATAATTTACAGTAAAATTTTATCACAGCTCTTTGCTCCATGATGCAACTTCTGACATGCTCTACTCACACACTCTTACTTCAACAGTTGCCACACAAAAACTGCTGTGTCACCTGACTTAAAAGTTGCACCTGCGATTACAACACACTCTAGCAGTCGAAGCTATAAACACGTTTGTTAATTTTATTCAAAAGGGCTCCTGTAAAAAATCATCTCATTACTTAATGGGCACTATAATGTGTGTGTGAGATAATTGATTGTGTGTGCGCACGCGCGCACACACACAGCACTTGTCAAATTATGGAAAATCCTATATTCCCAGCAGAAAATAATCTCACCCAAGACTCCATGTTTGTTTAATGATATATTGCAATAAGAGCAGTAACATAAATTGATTAGTGGTGCTGCACCTATGTTTTAAAATTAAAAAAGGTATTTTAGAAACTTATTTTTATTAAATCTTCAATTATTCTACTTCTTTCTGTCTCGCCAGCTGGAAGTATGTATTTGCCACAGGCAAGTAGGCAAGCATGTTTGTCTAGTCCTGCGTTTACACCCACTATGATTCATACTATGGCAAAGAATGATAATCATCCATATCTATTATTTTCCTAATGTTTGCTTTATTAGGAAAATAATAGATATGGATGATTATCATTCTTTGCCTATAGTATGAATCATAGTGGGTGTAAGCGCAGGACTAGACAAACATGCTTGCCTACTTGCCTGTGGCAAATAGATACTACCAGCTGGCGAGACAGAAATCACTTATCTTTCTTACTTTGAATTTATCGCTGCTGGAATTAACAAATATTTCTTTAATATGTCATGTAAAGGCAGTGTATTATATGATTTGTCTCTGGTAAAATGTGTATATCAGGATTTTTTACTTATATATCCTACACTCACTTAAAATCTTTTCTCCAGCCAATTTAGCTAAGGTAAGCTACTCAGGCATTTCTCTCTATAATTATTAAATATTTTAGTGTTCAGAAGAAAGAGCCTTTGTAATGTAGTTATCACCATGCCTGGTTGGAAAGACCCATCTCATACAAAGTTAGTGGAGTTTCCTTTTCTGGAAACCTGGGTTTTTCATCGTGTAAACTGGGCAGAAGAACACTCAAGTTATAGCAGACAATGCATATAAGATAACTACTCTATCTTAAGCAGTAGTCAGGTTTCTATGAAGTCAATTACTTGGCCACAACAGGCCTTTGAGCTTGACATCAATGGGGAGTTGGATGGGTGGATGGTGAGCAGAAATGCTGATCTAAAAGAACAGCTTTATTAACTTCTGATGTATTCAGAGCAGTGTTATCCACTAGAAAGATCTCACCAAATGTGAATGTTTTGATTTGATATACTTTTTTTTTAATGTAAATTACTCAAAATTTGGTCAATATTGTCATCTAGTTTTATCATAATGATTTTATACTGTATTAACAGGATGTGTAATTTTAGTGTTATGGACACCTGTATTATCTCTTCTTTGTGCTGGATTGTTTGGATTGGGAATAACAGTATTTACTTGGATGATAACGTACTGTGATAGCACTGTACCTGGTATTTATCCTCCTACACCATTATCTCCACAAAAGATAAGGTAAGTCTTCATTTTCTGTGTAATTATCTGCTTATCCAGCAAAGAAAGTAACTGATCTATTATAATAGGCCCAGACTTCTGAAATACTATTGGATGTTATTAGTACATCATTCTGAAATAGTATGTCATTATTCACATAGTCCACACTAATATGCTTGCTGACAAAGTTGAGAAGTTGAAACTTTGAAGTTTTTCAAGCCATTTGAGGCCTCCAGTAAGTGGGTCGGTAGTATCACAACTAACAAAATTCTCTCATCTTTTAAAGATATTCACAAAATGTCCATGTCCATGGTGGGATTCAAAAACCCACAACCTGTTAGTTGGGGAGCAGACATGCAAACTAGGGGTTGAAATAAATATCTGAACAAAACGAATTCGATTTGAGCCTGATATGATTATTCCAGAGCTGAATTAAACATTTTTAAAAATATATATTTATATCCTACTGAAACAATTGTTTAGGTTCTAGGATATCTCTCTTTGAGGATCTATTCCAGAGGAGCATTTTTTTTTTTTCTTGCTCCTGTAAATTGTTCAGAGCAAAAAATTTTATTTAGAAAATAATGCTTTGTCTGAAAAAATATATACACATATTATATTCATTGACTATTCAGGATTAATATAAGAATTACAATAGTGACAAAAATGGCACAAAAATAGTATTTATTTATTTTTACTATTAACAAGGAAAAAGGATATTAATAATTTAAATTTAATGAAATACAACACGAAAAAAAGTTTTATTTATAGAGAAGATATAAACGTTTTCTGTAGTTTTCATGGATTTTAAACATAACTTATGACATGCTGTACAGAACTGAATAGTTTCCTGCTATTATAAATGCTATGAAAAACCATGTACTGCCTACACAGGAAAAAGAAAAATATTCCTTGAACAAAAAAAAAAAAATTCTAAGCATTGCTATAAATTTAAATCTTTTGCCTAACATCAGTGATCATTATTTAATTTATAAATAAAAGGTTGTCCAAAATTTCTTCTGTAGTCTGTAAGAATTAGTTGTAAAGCCAACAAGACCTCTGTATACGCTTACTTGTGTTACAGGAACACCAATACAGCAATCCCTCGATTAATGCGCCTAATGTGTTCTTTAAAACAGGTGCATTAATCGAAAACGCACTAATCGAATATAATGACCTATGGGAAAAAGTATAATTCGTTCCACACTTGGTAGAGCTTCACTTGGTGCCAAGAATAGTCAATTCATGCTGAAGGGGAGAGAAAGAAATTAAGGACCTACGAATTGGTCACCAAGACGTGAAATCACATGCTTTATAGATAAAATTTCCCAGCTGTTATGCAAGCAAAATAGTTACCACTTTAAAAACTACAATTATCATAAAAGAGAAGTTAATTTTCTGACGTGTAATAATAAACAACTCATCCCAGAAGATGGATTGATTACCCTATTATCAGAATGGATTCTCCTTTTTGTGACATGCGCAGAAGTGTCAAAGGGTCTCGAATCTGTGGGTGTACTATAGTAGACGACATAAATTTTGGCGGTAAAAATTTGGAACATACTGTACATGGAAGTGGTGTAGTATACCATTAAAAATAACTTTGTAAAATGTTTTAAATCGGTAAATAAATTATTTCATTCTGGTGAGTGATTTTTTAAAATAGTTAGCCATAAAAATGTATAGATAGAAAATTTTTAAAATCTGTAACATTTATTTTTAAGATGTATATAGGCGCACTAATTGAATTTGGGTATCGAAAAAAAATGACGCACTAATCGTGTTCGCATTAATCGGGGATTACTGTAATTCTTTTCACTATCATGATAAGGTTTTGATAGTCCTGAATGTGTTTTATTCTATCCCAGGCATCCAAAACATTTGTATGTAATGGCATCCTCTTTGTTTCTCTGTAGTTTGTATTTCCTGAAAAAAAAATACAAATGAAGATGAACAGTGGTCCAAGTTCACACTGTGTATCTTCAGATGAAGTTTCACAAAACTCAACAGATAAAAATGATATTTTCAATTGGCATTGATGCAGGAGAACTTCAGTTTTTTGTAGGACCAGGAACACACCATAAAGTGGAGGCAACCAACAAAGCTTCCAGTTCAGTCATTTTTCAAATTTCCTTGGAGTTTCTATGAGCCTGTTTTTTGCTGTCAGTATCAGTGTATTATCTTTTTCAACTGTATTATCACAAAAAAGAGATAATACAGTTGAATCTTGGGTCTAATTATAAGCCAGCCAATTTTTATCTTTCCGACTAAACTTTTTGTCAAGCTGTTATCCTTTCCATGAGTATTAGTTTCAGTTCCATCCAATGTTTATTATTATTATGCGACACCTCCAGGGAGTCCAAAGACTCATCGAGGAAGAGTGTTGCCAACAGCATCGAATGATTGAACCCCTTCCAACAACCGCACTCAAACTTGCTTAATTTTTTGCGTGAGCCATTAGTAGCAGAGGCTCTACCAAACAACCAACCTTTGCTGGCAAAGGTTGGTCGATTTATATAAATCACTGGCTGTCATGTTTGATGTCTTGAGAAGACCTGTAGTATCTCTTACAGGTGTGAAACCCTCTAATGCCTAAAATTGTATAAATTATATGATTTATTCATTGGATAGAACACAATTATCGAAAAATTCTGTATTAAAAAGTCTTATCTCATATTTAATCTAACTCATGTTATACACTAGTTCCATTTCATCCGACCATCTAGTATAGCTTGTTTAGAGCCAAATCTTTTCAAATTGTTTTAGATGGTTGGAGTTCAATGCTTTCTTGTCATTACCAGCAAATTTTGATATTCTCATTGCAGGATTTTAATTTAATTACATCTCTACGACAAGGTTAACCCCTTAACATACCAATTAAAAATCAGAAAGCGGTCGTTTTTCTGCCAATTTTTTGGGCGAGGGCGATTTGCTGGATCAAATTCATCATTATTTTTCAAATAATGATGAATTTGTGCAAACGCAAACGAAATAGCCGATCCATTGGCAACTTTTCTCGGCTGAAAGGAAATAGGCACAAGATTGTTTAGCATCTATATCCAGTTGTATTTATATGTGAAACTAAAATTTAAAATCAATTTTGGTGCAATAAACAAAAGATGTGTCACAGACGTCTTTGTATGTTAAGGGGTTAAGTGTGTTCACTGCACGTTGACACCAATCAGCATTAATGTGTTAAAGCTGAGCAATCTGTAGAGATGCATTCTGATATTTTTTTTTATTTTATTTTATTTCATTATAAAAAAAATTCAGTAAAAGTTAGTAGTAATATAGAAAATGGGAAGAACTTTGTGATTTAGAAATTAGTATTATGGACCTCGGCAATGTTATGTCAAACAGGCGAATACTGAGGAAGAGAGATGACTAGTGTGATCGAGGGTTGGGATAATGAGCAGAATGTGAATGAAAAAATAACAGTAAGGGAGTATAGTAGATTTGAAACAATGAAGTTTTCAAAGATGGTGTTAATTCAGAGGATGAATATAGAATGACAGTAAGTAGCTTGCAGAGAGAAAGAGATGTGTTGAAACAAGAAGTGTTGGGAATGAGCTGAGAAGTGTGAATGACGAGATTAGGTGACTAAACAACAAATGCAAAGTGAATCAGCATAGGAGTGAAATAGTTATAGGAATGATGGAAGGGGAGGGAATAGGAAAACAAAAAGAGGGAATGAGAGAAATGCGAGACAGTGCTGGAACCAGTGATGGATAGATGACAGGACAACAAGTAAGTGGGGGGGAGGGACAAAGAAAGAAAGTGTTAGAGGGGAGAGAGAGAGTGTGTGTGTGTGAGGGTTACAGGTGAGCAAGGAAGAAACAGAATGGTAAGAGGTGTGATGCATGGAGACTTGATGATCCGTGGTGTTCAAGATAGAAGCCATAGGAGTGTTTGACTGGCAATTAAGCGAGGTGAAAGGGTGAATGAGATGATTGTGATGGGATGGGCATGAATGACTTGAGAGGCAATGTGAATCAGGTGGCAAAACATATGAGACTGTAAGGAAGAAGACTGAGAGAGGGAAGATAGTGAGTGTGTTGCCCAGGTATGATAATGCAAAGCTGCAGAGAAGGGCATCAGTAATAAATAGTATAATAGCCAGAACATGTCAAAAAAAGAGGCTTGAAATACATGGATGCTTTGAAGGCATTTGAGGACAGAAAGGAACTGTATGTGAGAGATGGCTTTCATTCGAATGAGGAAGGATGTAGGCATCTTGAGAGAATGCTGTTCTCTGAACAAGTCAGTATGTCAGTGCAGGGAAACTAGAATTATCATATATATAGAAATATATCATATATATAAAAACATAGGTATAGAAATAGTGACAATGCCTTGATTCTTTATAGCAGTGCCAGGAGTATATGGAATAAAGGAGATATATTGGTGGCACTGATAGCATCAACCTGTCCAAAGATTATTGGGATCTCTGAAACATGGTTGATGGAAGATGATATACTGATAGGAATAAAAGTAGCAGGGTATAGCATTTTTTTGACAGGATAAGAAGGAAAAATGCACCGGTGAAGTACTGCTTATGAAAAGTGATGACTTGGAGAGCGATGGCACTAATGGTTTCGAAAGCATATAGTATGAGCTACAGGTGGAAAGGACAGGATATTTAGTGGAGTGGGGTGTTGCTACAAGCCAAGGAACATAGAGGGTGAAGAGCAGGAGATGTTTAGGCAGTTTAGCTTGCTGAGTGCAAAAAGAATGATTGTTATCGGAGATTTTAACTACAGTAGTATAAATTGGAAAGAGGAAACTGCATGTAATAATACGGGAATGAAATTTCTGGAATTTTTGAGGGACAAACGTCTTGGACAACATGTAGTAGAAGGGACATAACGTTCAAGAGTTTTGGATTCGGTCATAACATCAGAAGATCTGATTAAAACTGAGATGGCATCTAGTTGGTGAGAGTGACCATGTGGTTTAACATGAAGGAGTATCAAAGAGAAAGGAATGTATGTGGAATTATAAGGTAGATGATTATAATAGGCTTAGATATTAACTTGGGGAAGTTCCATGGAGGGAGGAATTGGAAGGGCAAGATGTCATCTTGTCCTTCCAATTGCTTGGAAACTTGTGAAGGAATATTTATTAGCAGCAATAGCAAGTTGTATATCACTAGTAAAGAAGAGAACACAATTTGGTGTAAAGTGGATGACAAGCAATAGCAAATGGGAACTGTAGGAAAAGAGGTTATGGAAGAGATATAAGAAGAGGGGATGGAGAGCAGATGCATGAAGAATATAAGACTCAAGCCAGGAGAGTGACTAGTATGGTAAGGAAGAGAAAACTGGAATATGACAAGAGATTTGCGCTAAGATCCAAAGAAAATCCTAGGGAATTTTTTTTAGCTGTGTGGCCAGTAGGAGGAGAAATGATTGTGAAAGAATGACATTGTGGAATAAAAATGGGAATAGAGTGACTGATGCAAAGGATATAGTGGAGTTATTCAATGAACACTTTATTAGGATATTTTATCCTGGAGAAGTAGGTTTTAATATTAGAGAAATAGGGCAGATCAAGGTTTAGAAGTTCAAAATGTCAATGAAGCAACAGGACTGGATGGAATTTTGCCATAGGTTTTGAGAGAAGGTGCTGAAGAAATGACAGCTCTGTTGACCTGGCTTTTCAGTGAAAGTGGCCAATGGAAAGATACCCAAGGAGGGTAAGATAGTGCCATTTCTTAAGGGTGGTTGCAGACTGGAAATGTCAAACTATAGACTAGTTTGTATTTCACCAGTGTTAAGATTTTGGAGAAATTAATGAGCGATCATATATAGCATTGGGCATATGAGGGTAATGTTATCTGCAAGTCAGCATGGATTTGTTAAGGGGGGGTGCTCTTGTTTTAGTAATATGAATAATGCCTTTTATAATAACGTGACAAGAGCGGTTGATGACGGAAAGGCATATTCTGCCATTTTGATTTTACAAAGGCATTTGACAGGGTACCACATGATAAGCTGATATCTAAGTTGCAGTATTTGGGATTGACTGTCTGATAGATATTAGAGAGTTGTGTATGGGGGGGGGGCAGTATCAAGGAGGCAGAAGGTTACAAGTGGGGTCCCACAGGGCTCAGAACTGGGACCTGTGTTGTTTAACATTTATATCAGTGGCATTGTCAATGGATTGCAGGGGGATATTCAGTTGTTTGCAGATGATGTGAAGCTGGGAAGGGTTATTATTAATAGTGCAGATGTGGTAGCCCTGCAAGAGGGTTTGAATAAACTAGACAAATGGGAAAATGAATGAAGGGATCACTTTATTCATTTCTATTCATAAAGAGTGTCATGTTGTTATAACATTGCCTCTTTTTCTTTTCTGTTACAGTTGCAATTGTTTCCATAATTACTTCACCGTTCTATCTTGTGGTCAGTGACGACTAATTTTTTTCTCCAAGGATTATTGATTGAAATCCCAGCCTGTGCAATATCAGTAGCTTAATGACTTACTTAGTTTATCTTGTTTTTATGTGATGTTAGGTAATGGTTGAAAAGAGTTGTTATTGATCTTTGGCACATGGGTAAGTAGGGTTTTTCTACTTCATGAAATAGTTTTTAACATCACAACTCAGGAAAATTGACCCTAGGTTATGCAGTAACACTAATTAAGATTAAGAATACTTTTTTTTCAATATGGCAATACTCCTCAACATGAGAATGCATCAGACAACACAGTTGTTTGTCCTAACTCACCTATCACCTTTCGTCTTAAAGATGTCTCCACTCTTCATCATTGCAACACTCAACTGCTACAGTTATTAAAGTGTGGAGATCCAACCAATTTCCAAATATTGTGCCTAAAAGAGTGTTATCTATTCCTTTTGGGAAATGAAAACAATTAGAATATTTGTTTTATTCTTTTATTGTTTATTTGAACTAAATTCACTATTTTCTTACTTGATGATTGGATGCACTACACAGTTACCTGTTGACATTGTGGCATTGTCAGATTTTCCTGGTCAATGAAAATAACACTGGGTCATAACTGGGATAGTGATTTAGTTATAACTAAATAACTGGGAGGAGACTTCCACATAGTCTTATGATGGAATGCAGAGAACCAATTATTGCAGCATCTGACTTAATTGAACCTTCTGAGTTAAATTCCTGTTTTTTTCTCACTTATGATGCATCCATTAGTAGTATGTATTCATATGAATGCTGAACGAATGAGGATGGGCTAGTTGTTTAAGATTTAACAGAATAAATTGTATTCTGTATTGGCATAAACCAAAAGAGCATACCCCCCCCCCCCCCACACACACACTGTTTTTTACTCAGGGAAACAAATGAAAAGTCAACAACTGGAAATTCACTGTCAGCAGAATTTGAAGTTAGGTGCCATCAACCAAGAAGTATCAATGACAGCAAAGTTTTGAGGTATCGTATTGATATGATTGGTGTTATAGAAATGAAGAAGAGCAGAATAAATGAGATTGTGCTAAATCATAACTATAAAATGCTATATTAGGTAATAGGGATCAGTGAAAGGAAGAAGAAGACATAGTATTGAACACGAAACAACTTGAATGATAGGAAGTTCAAGTAGCGTTGTGGACAAACATCAAACTGGGGAATTGGACACAACTTAATTGTACCTTTGGTCCCATAGAAAATTCTAAAGAAGAAGTGAAGGCAGAATTGCTAAATTCTGGTTGATGAAACTTTTCGTTATAGGGGAGAGGACAAGTGGACATCCAAAGAAGTGTGTGCGTGGTTTAAAAAATAAGAAGGAAAAAAAGGTGGAGTTGGGGTAAATGTTAGATTTTTTTTCTGCAGAGTAGACATTGAGTTAGAACAGTTTTCTTCCTGAAGTGGTAAGTGTATTTAGTGCATATTTGTTTAAGAGAAGGTATGACAACTGGTGTGGGTGATGTATGGCCTCCCTCAACGAGTCATGGACTCATTGAGGAAGGCCATAATGCAAATAGTCATGAAAAGTATTTTATATCTATTATATTTTATTCATTTCATGGGGAACAAATACTTGAATTTGATTATTACTATCAGATTCAAATATTTTGGGAAAATTTGGAGAAAAGAGCAAAGATAATAATAATGGTAAGTACCTGCTGGATTTCTTTTTAGGACATGGACTGGTCATTACCAGTACCATCTTCCAACATCATAAAGATGTAAACAAAGTCATATGGAGAGAAGACATAAGAAATAAAATCTCATTGCCTATGTTATTGGCGATACTTATATGTTCATGCTAATTCAGGCAAAATGGGATTTAATAGAAGACATATCATATTGATAAGAAAAATATGAAAATTTTTTTTAGAAAGTATTAAGTCGAGCAGCTTTCAGATGCAAGCTGTGGACTTTAATATACAAATACAATAATCTCTTAATCATGATGATGTAATCTCTTAATTATCCAACAAAAGAGGGAGAACAATTTTCCAGTCAGATAACAGAAGGGTTGGAAACTGAAGGTATTACATGGTATATCAGTTCATTTGAGCATTGGATAATTAAGAGATCACTGTATTAATCTAGAAAAAAGTGAGAATAATAACTGAGATTTGTAATTGGCAGAATGTAGCTATTTGGCATGATTGCATGATTATTTTCTCGAAGAATAAAATGTGTTACTTTCTTATAGGTCGTAGGAAATTTAATAAGGCTTTAATATTTTTTGTAAACTTAGTGCTGCTCCTCTTCATTATAAAGATAAAAAGACAACAATCATCTCAATGTTTTAATACTAATAAATAAATGCTTGATTTCCTGAAATGAATGAAATATAACAGATATAAAATACTTTTCATGACCACTTGCATTAATCCACAGATTTTATTTCCATATAGTAATGTATAACGATATTATTGTATTAGCTTAAGATGAAAACAAATACAGTCTCTTTTTATGCGGTAGATACGTTCCACAGAAAACCGCACAAAAAAAGGCCTAACTTAAGTTGAAAAATTAGGGATACGTTTCATAATTTTCTAAAACAGCATAAAACCGAAGCAATGAATTAAAATAAACCTAAAATCACATGAAAAAAGTTGATGAAAATTCAGGAAAATAAGAATGTCTAAGTTTGTTTTAAAGCTTTATTCATTTAATTTTATTGAAAAGTAACATTTTTTTTTTTTTTTTTTTACATTTTGTCATCAGAATTATCATCACTATTAGACAGTATTCGGCAACGTTTGCGAACTGGTGCAAAATCACTTTCATCACCAGAAGTCTGTGCATCAGATCTGTATGGTAAAGGCAATGGTTCTTCAAAAACAGAATTAGCTTCACCGTCATTCTGTGCTTATAGTTCTTTATGGTATTTTTTCTTCTGATAATGTAATCAGTGATTAAACTTTGCGATGATGATTTCACTAATTTTTTATACAGCTCGCGATATCCAGACATACAGTTCTTCAGCTCACGTTGGAATTTAAAGGCTCATTCAGAATTTGTGTCATTAACAAGAAAATGATTTTCCAATTTATTGCACAGTTCAGGACCTTCTCGAATTATATTTGCAGTGAGGGGGACAGGTTTTTCTTCCGCTTCACTATCGTTTTCTGGATCTTCGATAACATCTAAAGTTAATCAATATCCTTTGATTGATGATGTTAATAACATCATCACTCAAAGCATTATCCACAAGCAATTCATCTACATCATTCTAGCTAAATGTATCAAAACCTTCTCCACCAATTTCATGTGCCAAAGTAATGATTTTAGCTGATAATGTAGATGTTTGCATGGTTGCACTGTTTACAACACATCCAGATCAAGCTGCTTTCCAGCAGGCATTTAAAGTTTTTGGTCTTATTTCAGCGATAGCAGATGCAACATGATTTAAGCAGTCCAAAATAGAAATTTTTTTAACGACAATTACTGTTAATGATTGATTTTCTAGTTTATCCAATATAAATTGAAAAGTGTGCTTAATGTAATATTTTTTAAAAGTAGCAATTATGCCTTGATCTAATGGCTGAATAATGCTTGTTGCATTCTTCTTCTCTTCCGTCTAAGACGGGTTGAGTCTTCTCTTGAGCAGGCTCTTCTACTCTTCTCTATTCCTTGCTGTTCTAATAAGTTCCATATATGTTTTGCATCCCGAGATGTTCTTTATTAATTTCAGCTAGGTAATTCTTGGTCTTCCAAGTCTTCTTTTTTCAGTTGGAAAAGTATTGAATAGGATGTTAGGAAGTCTATCTGCATCCATGCATACAGTGTGGCCAAACCATCTCAGTTGTTGTTTTCTATTTTTTCTATTATTGTCTTTTTATACAATAATTCTTGTCTGACTGTGCTGTTTGTTTTCTTTTCTATCCAACTTGTTCTATTTATTTTTCTTAAGCATTTCATTTCAAATGTCAGCAGTTTTTTCCCCTCTCTTTTCTTAACTGTCTACGCTTCTGCTCCATAGATGACTGTTGGTATAATTATTGCTTCATATAATTTGATTTTGGCTTGCTTAGATATCTTGTTTTCCAGATTTTCTGTAATTCTCCCATCCTATCGCTATTCTGTGTTTGATTGTTTTGAGTTCAACTATTGTTTCTGTTAGTTTTGATCCAAGTTATCTACTTGTTTGATTTGTTCTCCATTTAGAGTGGCTGAGATGGTAGTTCTGTTCCTCTCTGTTTTCATCACTTTTGTCTTTTGTATATTTATTGTCATGTCATATGTTTTACAGGTTTCGTTTAGCTTGTTTATCAACCTTTGGTTGATAAACAAGCTAAACAAGTTGAGTATATCATCCAGGTGGTGACATTGCAGAAATTGGAGAACCAACAGCTTATACTGGAATTATGATGAATGAAGTAGAGGTAAATAGTCTATTACAGAACCTCAATGTCAATACATCTGCTGTTCTGAAAGATGGAGGGTTTTAATTTCAAGCACATCTGTTCTGAAAATCGACTTCTGCTTGAGCTATCTTTTAGTTTTGATAGGTTGATGTTTTCTTCTTTTCTGATATTGTTTTTCCTGTTGAATTTTATCTTTACTTTGGCAGTTAATATTTCGTGGTCAGTGTCAAAATCAAAGCTTCTTAATGTTTGTGCATTATTTACTGATCTTTTCCATTGTTTATGATGATATAGTCTATGCAGTTCTTTATATTACCATCTTGGGATGTCCATGTATATTTATTATTAGGGCATTGATAGAACAATATGTTTGTAATCATTAGATTGTTTGCTTTACAGAAGTGGAGTAATTGTTCTCCTCTGTTGTTAAGCTCTCCATATCCAAATTTCTCCATCACATCTTTTTTGTCTGCTGTGAACTGTTCTATTTTAGCATTAAAATCTCCCATCACTATCATGAGTTCTCTATTTTTGGAATTATCTATTTCCTGATGTAGTTCTTCATAGAAATTTTCTATTTCTTCCTCTGAATGGTTACTATCTAGTGCATATATTTGGATAATTTTAACTGTTTGACCTTTTTCTTTTGCTTGAAGTTTGGCTTGTTGTATTGGGTGGGAAAAACACTACCTGCACGTTTGGATGTTCTAAATGCAGATGATTTGGGGCATTGTCAACAATTAATAAAACTTTATAAAATTGAGAGCTTTTGCTTCATATATGTTTCCACTTCTGGTACAAAGCAATTATTGAACCATTCAGTAAATACAGCAGTTGTTACCCAGGCCTTTGTATTAGCCATCCAATGTACTGGTAGCTGTTTTAGATCTTTGCCTTTTAGAGCACGTGGTCTTAGAAATCGATTTAGTAGGAGGGAGTTTCAACATTTAATCTCCTGATGCATTGCTACAAAGTAATAACATTACTCGATCTTTGTTTGCTTTAAACCCACTTGCTTTTATCTCAGACTTTGCGATGCAAGTTCAACTAGGCATTTTCTTCCAAAACAATCTTGTTTCGTCAGCGTTAAACACTTGATCTGGACAATATCTACTATCTTCAATAATTTTGGCTAACTTCTCTTGAAAATGTTTGCTGTTTTAGATCTTTGCCTTTTAGAGCATGTGGTCTTAGAAATCGATTTACTAGGAGGGGGTTTCAACATTCAGTCTCCTGATGCATTGCTACAAAGTAATAACGTTACGCGATCTTTGCTTGCTTTAAACCCACTTGCTTTTTTTCTCAGACTTTGCGATGCAAGTTCGACTAGGCATTTTCTTCCAAAACGATCCTGTTTCGTCAGCGTTAAACACTTGATCAGGATAATATCTACCATCTTCAATAATTTTGGCTAACTTCTGTTGAAAATGTTTGGCGGCTGCTTCATCTGCTGCTGCAGCCTCGCCTGTAATCTTCATGTTATGAAGTGCATTCCTTTTTAAAAACCTGGTTAACCATCCTTTGCTAGCCGAAAATTGTTTATCAGCCTGGGAAGCAGAAGTAGACTGCTCTAATTGCTTCATCTGTTCATAAAACTGAAGAGCTTTTTTTTAATTAAATAACCACTTATAGGAATTCTTCTTTGAGTTAATTCTTCAATCCAAATTACGAGCGCTCGTCCCGTGTATTCTAATAAAGCATCTCTTGAGTACGATGATAATTTGGCACTTAGTTTTGTGCCAGAAATGACAGATTTTCTTATTGCGACTTCATTCTTTTTAATTGCCCTCATAGTAGATTCTCCTAAATTAAAATGTTTACCAATCGCCGTAGATCCCTCCCCTTTTGCTAAGCGATCTAAAATTGTAATTTTCATTTTCAAAGAAATTGCCTTTCTTTGGTGTTTTTTTTCTCCATTGGGCCAAATTAAATCTTTAAAATAACAATTAGCAAAATTTAGACTTTCAATAATAAAAAGACAAACACTTACTCGATGAACAAATTGGTCAACAACACACGAAATCATGTGCTGTATAGGTAAAATTTTCCAACTGTTATACAAATAAAATAGTTACCACTTTAAAAACTACAATGATCATAAAAGAGAAGTTAATTTTCTGCCGTGTAATAATAAACAACTCATCCCACAATATGGATTGATTACCCCCAGGGTTTTTCAAAAACTGTGTTCTGCGGAAGGTGAATAAGTGTTCTGCAAGAAGTTCTCCTGGAATTTGTCATTTTAGTTTTCTAAGCATTTTTCATGAATAAATATGTTATAGTGGAAATATTCTGAGGAGAATAACATTCGTGAATATGTCAAAAAGCTCAGACCCAGAACGTCTAAATAACGTCTGTGTAGCAAATGTTAGTTACCAAGCCGTGTATCTTTAAACGTGGAAGTATTCATGAATTATCGTTAATTTTCACACATCGAAACCTTTCAACATTTGAGAAAGGGAATACCGCTGTTTATGACTGGTCATAAAAATTGCCTGCAAGAGGATTATAACAATGGGTGGCATATCCTCTGTTCTCAAAACTGAACGAAATAACATCTGTGTTGCAAATTTTAGTGTCCAATCAGCAAGGAAGTATAAAGAAAATTTTTCACTGAAATTAAAGATCAAGATAGTCTGTATCCGGTTCTCAGATCTAGTAATACTGAATACTTTCTTCACAAGTTCGTATTGTAGGGTGAAAGTGCTTGTTTCGAAACCGTAGTGCTGTGATTTTTTAAAAGTAATAGGCCTACAGATTTAAATTTTAATATGAATAAGAGACAAGGGACTTTGTTTATTTTTGGCATTAAGAAATCTCTTATTGAAGGTGTTTGTAACGCAACAGATAGGAGGGGAAAACTATCAGCAGACAGGAGAAAAAGTCTGCATTCACTCGTAAGTACTTATAATATTATAAATTTTTGTGATCAGAATGAGATATGTCAATGAAAATCAGCACAAATTAATTTAACGATGTTTGTTTAATTGATGTTTAATTAATCAATGATCGATTAATAATTAATTATTAAGTAATACATTACAAAATAACCAAGGTGTTCCATGAAAATTTCAGGATTTGTGAAGTGTTCCATCATAGGAAAAGTTTGGGAAACGCTGGATTCCCCTTTTGTTTGACATGCGCAGAAGTGTCGAAAGGTCTTGTATCTGTTGGCATACTATACATAAGTTTTGAAGTCATGCACCGCATAAATTCAAATCTGCATAAAAAGAGACTCGAGTGTATATATAATATGAATTTGATTTGCATATTAAATGTACTTTTTTCAACTTTTAATGTAGAAATTGTTAGTAGCCACAGTTCTGTTTAAAATAATATAAATCTTTTCTCTGATTATCTGCACTATTAAATGTAAATTATTCTTCCTAGATCACAGTCTGGGCACACTTTTCATACAGGATATGCGTTAGCTGTAATAAATGGAATTCTATGTTCTTTCATGGCTCTCTGGTTGTTGTGAAAAATCATGCTGAAAGAAGTTTTATTTTAGTATAGTGTTCATTTTGCTCAATATCAAAGATCAAGTAAAGTCATTTCTTATTTTATATTTATTTATAGTAGACAGTGTAATACTGATTTCTTTGTTTAGTGAATGTGATGAACATGACATTCATGTGTACATATTTTTTTTTTAAATAGATATTATATTATATTATGCATGACATTTTTATATGGATGGGCAAAAGTTATTTTTTGGATACAAAATGGCAACTTGTTATGTATAGCCCAATACATAACAAATTGCCTAAATGAAATGCAAAATAAGATGACATAGTTCTTTAAGGTTGTTTGATTCTGTATGGAAATCAGACATTAGTTAAATAAATGAAATTCCTCAATAGATTTAAGTTTTTTTTTAATGCATTCATGGCTGTTTAATGATAAACAGAAGTAATGTATTACTCTGAAATTTTAATTTACAGACTATTATAAAGCATTTATGCATTCTGTTTTTTCCAATAATATTGCAAATTATATTTAGATGTACTGCATTTTTCTTCATTTTTTATAAATGACTTATGTATTTATTAGCTCATTATTTATAAATCACATTACTTGTAATTTAAGTCAGGGTAGTAATTTCTTGCCTTTGTTAAAGTTCTTATATTTGAATTCACAAAGGTTGTTTGAAAACTGCATAGTTTTCAAACATAGTTTACGTGTGATATTTCCATTGCCCATAACTTAATTTTTTATAATCTACAAATTAAATTCAGTAGTCAGAAATGAAGGATGCACAAGAATATGGTTTTCATATTAAATCAGAGATAAAAGGCAATTCCTCTATATAGTACATATCTCTGTTATTTATAATTTATATGATTACATTATGAAAGAAACTGATAAACTTGATATCATCATTGGAGATACTAAGCTCAATTTTTCAAGCAGGTGAAGTTATTCTCTTAAGTCTGTGAAAGTACTAGTGGTGGTTGGTGGTAGATGGCGTTGGTGTGGATGATAAAGGTAGTTGATGGAGACGGAGAGTTGTAGAGCAGATACCCTCCCTCGATGAGTCTTTGGACTCCCTGGAAGTATTACATAATAATAATAATAATAATAATCTGCTGCAAGTCTCAGGAGTCCTTGGCCAAATGGTTTTTGACAGATTTGGTATGAAAATTGTCATTAAAAAGACAAACATTTTGAAAATAGGCAGGAAAACATCAACTGCATTCATTCTCAGTATTGAGCCCAAAGAATAGAATTTGTTAAAAAGTATTTAGGCACAATTTTTAATAAAAGGTCAGTATAGAAATAAATAAAAAAATATAAAGTTGGCACCGAAGTTAATAAAGATCTAAAAATTGGCTTAAAAATAAAACATTTGGCAAAGATTACAGGCCATATATATCTTAGTAAGGATATTAGAGGAATTGAACACAAGGCATCAGTAGCAGAACCACGATAAAAATGAAGACGACAATACATAAACAGTTAATCTAAAGTCTCACTTAAATAGAATGAGAGATTATGCAAACATATTTAATATTCAATCAAACATGGCAGAAAAGAGACTCAGAAGACCAAGATTTATGTAAAAATAGGTTGAGGTGTTTTTTTTTTTTTTTTTTCTTTTTCCAGATTAGAACCTGACAAACATTAGACCTATTTAGAAGAATATTGTCAGCATGATTAATAATATATATGGCATGATTAACTAGTAATATCAGATTATTACACTTTATTTCAGAGTGTCATAATAGATGGTATAATTTTTGAGGATATATGAGAAAATGATAGGGCAGGAATGGCAAACTAGTTTGTGATAGTTGCCTTTTGATACAGTGTTGAAATGCAAGAATATTAATTTGTTTAATAGCTTGTTATCCTGGTTTGTAAAAGAAATAGAAGGATTTCTCTAGAAATTTATAGATCAAAAACATGTTTCTAACATGTTATGGAAGAAACTCACATAAACTATGTAAAATTTAATATTTAATTATTTACAAGACATTTTTCTGGTTCAAGCAAGCATTATCAAAGGCATTTGATAATGCTTGCTTGAACTGTGGTTGATGGAGAGATATCAAAGAGTAGTTTATTCAGGAGTAGAGTCCAAAAGACAGCCTGTGACTAGTGGTGTGCCGCAGGGTTCTGTACTTGGACCGCTGCTGTTTAATCTGTTCATTAACGATATAGGGAAGGATCTAAGTGGAACAATTCATTTGTTCGCTGATGATGCAAAGTTGGGTAGGGCAATAGTGAATGCAGAAGATGTCAAAGTCTTGCAGGATGACTTAGATAGATTGGAGTTCTGGGCTAAGGAGAATGGATGTCAATTTAATGTGACAAAATGTAAGGTTATGCATTTTGGGGTGAAAAGATTAGTAGCAGTATACCACATTGGTGGAACTGTACTCCAAGAGAATGATGAGGCCAGGGACTTGGGAGTGTTGGTGGATAGGGAGATGAAGTTTAGGGGGCACATTGCAAAAGTAGCTAAATCAGCTCATCAACTCACTTGGTTGTTGAAAAATACCTTGACGGGCAGAGACAAGCAAGTTATTGTACCTCTGTACCGAGCCTTCATAAGACCTCATCTCGACTACTGTGCCCAGATTTGGTCACCTCGGTTCCTTCTTGATGGGGAGGAGGTGGAGAGGATCCAGAGGCGAGTGACTAAGATAACAGGTCTATGGAATGAACCATATGAGAACAGGTTGAAGATTTGTGGGTTGCAGAAACTAGTTGAAAGTAAATTGTTGGCAGAGGAGGAGAGATATGATTGAGACATTCAAATTGCTAAAGGGATTCTATAGGATTAATTCAGAGGATATTTTTGAGATCAGGACTGGTGGCAGGAGAACTAGGGGACACCTATGGAAACTGGGCAAGAGTGTGGTTAGCAGGGGTGTTAGAGCTGGGTTCTTTACTTTTAGAGTGGTAAATGAGTGGAATAAGCTGCCAGAATCTGTTGTGGGTGCTATGACGGTGAACGAGTTCAAGACAAGGTATGATAGATACTGTGAGAATGTAATCGCATAGCTGTGTGGACATGATGTTTAGGGCCTCCCTCGATGAGTCTAAGGACTCCTGGAGTCGCCCGAAATAATAATAATAATGCCTTATCAAATAATACATTTGATTATGCTAGCTTTAACTGGCAAAACATTTGCAAAATAATTAATTTAATTAATAAATTACTTATTCTCATTTCAGTTTCAGATAGCTGTTATTTCAGAAACATCAAAACACGCATCAGCATTAAAATTAACTCAAAATGGTAGATGATTCCACAAATCTTCTATAATATAGTTGACTCCCCAAGAAATTTCAGGGAGCACATTAATCTGGAAAAGAAATACTAATACAGAGTTACCTTGACTTACAAACCGCTCGAGATACGAACCCTGATGCTTTTCTTTTCAAATACTCTTTTAAACTTTTTTATGCACGTTTAGCTGAGCTCATGCTGAACCGTCTCTAGTGTAACGATTGTTGTTACTAAGTTGTGTTTATTGAAATATAATGAATGCTGCACGTATTTGCATTTTTGTGTATCTATTTCGGTATTTGTGTAAACAAATACACTTTGTGGAGATTTTTTTAGGTTTGTATTTATTACGTGTACTGTGTGTATTTCTTTTTTATAAGTGACGTGCTTTATTGTCACTTCACGTGTATTTTCTGAATAATCTACCAGATAAGCATCATTTCACTGATCAGCGTATTATTTTCAACATGGGACCAAAGCAAACTAAGAAAGAAGAGAAGAAGAAAATCACAATATAAATTAAGAAAGAGATTGTGGAAAATTATGAGAAAGGAGTCAGGCAAAGTGATCTGTGCAAGCAGTATGACTTGTCCAAACCCACCATAGCTACAGTTGTCAAGAAAGCAGATTTTTATAAGTAACTGGATGTGACCAAAGGAATATCTATCGTGTCATCTCGAAGAAATGGAAACTTTACTACTCATCTGGATTAATGACATGCAGCTGAAAGGAGATAGTGTATCTCAAAACACGATCTGTTTACAAGTTCAAACTATTTAGAAAAATCTTTCACAGAACTTGCCATTCACTAGTAGTAGCAAAGACATTGGCAAAAAGTTTAAAGCTAGCAAAGGATGGTTTGAGAAATTCAAGAATAGAATCGGTATCCATAGTGTTGTTAGACATGGAGAAGGTGCTAATGCTGACAAAGAAGCTGTTGAAAGGTTCATGAAGGAATTTCAGAAACTGATGGAGTCAGAAGGTTACAGACCAGAACAAGTTTTCAACTGTGTAACTGGGTATTTTCTTACAGAAAATGCCTAGGAGAATGTTCATCACTGAGGAAATGGCATTGCCAGGACACAAGCCAATGAAAGACAGGCCAACTTTGCTTTTTTGTGCCAATGCCAGTGGTGACCTGAAGATAAAACCATTGTTGATTTACCACTCTGAAAATTCTAGTCTTTAAAAAGCAGAAATGTAACAGGCACAAACTCAGCGTTATGTGGTGAGGTAACAGCAGAGCCTGGGTAACCAGGCAATTCTTCTGTGAGTGGATGACAGATCTTTGCTCCCACAGTGAAACGGTATCTACAAGAAAAGGGTCTGCCTGAGAAAGTTCTTCTTATAATGGACAATGCTCCAGCACATCCACTATAGCTGGAAGAAGATGTGAATGAATGGTTTAATGTCATCAAAATTAAGTTCTTGCCTCCTACTACCACACCACTCCTACAACCAATGGATCAATATGTTATTTCCAACTTCAAAAAGCTTTATACCAAAGCTCTTTTCCAAAGATGTTTCAAAGTTATCACCGACACAGAATTAACCCTCAGGGAATTCTGGAAGAATCATTTCAGTATTCATTGTTTGCATCTTATGGTCAGGCATGGGAAGATGTTTCTGTGAGAACTCTAAAATCAGCCTGGAAAAAGTTATGGCCCAACTGTGTCCAAGGAATTGCATTGGAAGGACTTAAAAGTGAAATTGTAGATACAGTTGTCTCCCTGGGCAAGACCATGCATTTGGAAGTTGATGAAGCAGACATAGAGGAGCACAATGTTGAGCTGACCACTGAAGAGCTACAGGAGTTAAGAAGAGAGCAGGAAAAAGAAAGGGATAAGGAGGAAAAGGAAATGCCTTCAGAGGACGAAGAAGATAGCAACAAAAAGGGAACAATTCCAACAAGTGATGTAAAAAAAATCTTGCAGCACTGGGACGAATTGCAAGAATTGGTTAACAAGTGGCATCCAAATCAAGGTGTTGTTTCTAGAGCCACCAATGTCTTTAATCCCGTTAGGAGGGGTGTTAAGGAAACGACAGATTCAGTCAATGTTGGATAGGTTTTTTAAACCTCCTAAGAGACAAAAAGAAGCAACTGATGACAACAAATCAATAACTCCTGAATGACAAAACCAGCCACAAGATTTTTTTTTTTTTTACATTTAATAGAAGATGATTTTCATGTAAAACCAAAGTTTTCATATATAAAAATTAATATGTAATGGTATACATATTCATTTTTATATATGAAAGGTGTGTTATAAAGTGATAATGCTGCTCAGTATTTATAACATTAAAGTGGCCTTTTTGCCATTATATATAGCCTCAGGTTTTTACATCTACCAAAACCTCCACATCATCTTGTGAAAAAACTAGGCATCTGTAAGATTCATTGCTCTTGGAGCATTTGCTATGTAGACCAAACAGAAATGTCAGGAGGGATTCACATGTCTGAACATGCAAAAGACATCAAAAAAAGAAAATAGCATAAATCAGATTTGGCATCCCATTCAACAAACACAGGCCATCGAGTGGTTAGGCAAGAAACAAAAATGTCATATATTGATCATAATTGTTTTACAAGAAAGTTCAAGGATGCCTCTGAAATACTAGAGATCCCCCCCACAATGTAACAAAAATCAAGGTTTAATGCTACACAAACTCTGGTCTGCTTTCATTAAAAATGTAACTACTGTGGACAACATGTGACAGCAGCAACTGGCCTTGTTCCAGTGCATATAGAGTAATTAATTTAATGTTTTTTTGTACTGGTTACTTGATTGTATGTACCATTTAAGTTCTGTTAACATTTGCTATGAGTAATTAATTGTTTCTAGTCTTTCTTGTTTACAACTTTTCTAGTACCCCTGACGATGTAAATTTGGCAACTTATGAAACCCTTAGGTTATGCTTATTTCATTAAGCTCATGTCTAAAACATGTGGTGTCAATGCTAGAAATGTTCTACAAAATAATTAGTCTCCAGGGTGATCTTAAGTTGTCAGAAAGCCTGGGAGTGCAAAGGGGACGTCATTGTTGAATCTTAGGACATCCTGGTTTCTTTTTCCTAATGGCTTGTTTTGGTACTCTTTCTATTTTCATTCTTTGAACTTGTTCCATCCATTTATGTTTATATTTTTTAATTTTTTCTGTTACTGATTCTTCGTTTAATTCTTTCATAATTTCTTCATTTCGTTTGTGATCAAATAGAGAATAAGTATACCTTGCAGTTTTTCTCATAAATTTCATTTCTACTGTTATTAATCTTTGTCTTTTTGTTTTATTGTCCAGATTTCACTTCAATACAATAAGACTGGTATGGCTAATGTATTGTATACTTTTAGTATGGTTTGTTTTAAATATTTTAAATTACACCTGTTATTTTTAAATATTTTGCAATTTTTACGTTTATATCTTTTTCATATGTGATCATACATCCTAGGTAGTTAAATGAATTCACCTATTCTAAGATCTTGTTATCTATTACTATCTTAGTTCTTGCTGGATCTTGTCTTTTAAAGGCCATAGTTTTTGATTTTTCTGTTGATATTATCATACCATAATCTTTGGCTATCTCATTTAGATCTAAGATAGCTTTCTGTAAGTTATCTTCAGAATTTGTAATTATTATTTGGTTGCCGGCAAAAAGAAGCGTGTTTAATTTTATGTTTTCTTTAGAATCTGCATTTGTGTTTCAAAATCTTATATGCATTGGGTCTTATTTTATATAAATAAAATAAGACCCAATGTTTGAACAAAAGCACAAATTTATTTCTAAATTAGAAACAAATTTGTTCCATGATTCTCTTTTAGCTATTCTTTTATATTCTAATTTTTTGTATTTTAATTTCTGTATTCTCTTATATTCTAATCTTTTACTACTTAACCATTTATTATAAGCTTCTTTTTTCATTTTGATTATATCTTCAGTTTTTTCCTTTAATTCAATTTTTTGGTCTTTCATTTGTTTCTGCATTTAGAATGGCTTAATATAAAAACGATACTATTTCCATATCTTCATTTTGTTTTATTTTATCTAGATATTGGTTAATTCTTTGTTCATATAGCCATTGTATAATCTAGTTTTATAAACAAATGTTTTAAATTTTCTTTGTTCTTGTTACTTGTAGCCATTTAGGTGGTAATCTTAATTTTATTTTAACGAAGAAGTGGTCACTGCTAATTTCATATCTTCTGTGAACTCTAACATCTAACAAAAACTTTGTCTTTTCATTTAAGATAAAATAATCTAATATTGATTTTCATCCTCTTGCTGCCCAAGTATATTTATGTATGTCTTTATGTTTATAGAAAGAATTCATTATTTTAGGTTATTATAAACTACAAATTCAATCAATTTTTTTACCATTCCTGTTTAGAGTATGCTCTCCATATGTTCCTATATTATTATTAATTTTCGTGTTTCAAATTCTTGCATTTAAGTCTCCTGCTAAAATTACATAATCATTTTATATATTTTTTGTAGCTGATTATAAAATTCAATATTGTCTTGTTCTCTTCCTTCTTCTGGGAATAAACCAATTATTGTTAAATAACCTCTATCTATTTTTATTCTAGCTTCTATTATTCTTTCATTCCATAATTTATAGTGTTTTAACTGTTTTGAAAGGGTGTTATAAATCCAAATCATGACTCCTGCTTGTGCTCTTTGGTCTCTGTCAACTCCACTGTATATCACATTAAAATTTTCGGTTCTCATGGTTCCTTTTAATTTTTTTGTTTCAGTGATTACTGCTATTTTAATATTTGGTCTAATTCTATTTCTTTATATGCTATTCCTCTTATATTCCAGAGTGTTACATGTATTATATTTTGTCATTTTCGTTTTACCTTTTCCATAGATTCATTCCGATTACCTTTTCCTGTCAGCTTAAAAGTACAAAGGGTAAGTGAGCTGGTAAAAGAATCTTTTAATAGGTAGTTATTGCTATTGATTTAATTATAATCACCAAGCAAACTAAGGCCTTGCAGGGCACTATCCAGGGATCCAAATGCTGCAAAACTTTGCAGACATACATTGTGCAAAAGGGGAGGGGGAATAGTTCCAAAATTCACCACCAGGGGCATTGTAAATAGCAAATACTCGGAATTTACATATCACACAACTAGGAGGGTTTAAAAAGATGGATGCAAGATTTTTTTTTTCTCCCTTCATTGTGGTTAATACTGTCCACAGTGATGGCACTAACCTTGTCCCAATGTGCTTTGCTCGTGAAGCTATACTACCTAAACAATTGCAATGCTGTTCCTGCACTCCATGAATTTCATCACCTAAAGAATGTTGATGAGGTCCACTATCTTCATGTTCTTTGCAACAAATGATTAATCATTTTGAGGAAACTGGATTTTTGGGTGTTAGACCTAGCAGAGGTCACAAACCAATCAATTCACAGCTGAATGACGTTGCTACTGCTAGTGTAGCAACTTCATTGGTTCCAGCAGTGTATATGCTGTATCAAGACACATTAATGTGCCTTACCACTGTCTGGAAAATTCTATAGAAGATTCTACATTTCTGCTCATTCAAGATAACTTGACCAGGAGCTACATCCACAGGAATTTGAAATTCAACTGACATTCCCAATACTGTTCCTTGCGCGAGTGTCCATGGATGATTTTGTGTGAGGCTCACTTTCACCTGAACAGAGATGTGAATACCCACCATTGCTAGGTATAGCCTATGGAAAACCTGCATGCAATTCAACAAATTCCTTTCCATTCAGCCAAAGTTACTGTCTGGTGCAAGTTTATAGCTCCATTTATCATTGCACCATCGCAATTCTTCATTGAGTCTTCTTCCATTCACCAGTCGGGTCCTGTGACCTGCTCGGTTATTGCAATATGATAAACAATTTTGTTGTGCAACAGCTACAGTAGCTGTGCACAGATGATTTAGTCATTTTCACACAGGATGGGACCCCTCCAAACATTGGTTGATCTGTACAGGAGGTTCTTTGCATGGAAGCCAGAATGATTAGCAATGTGTTTTCCACTGCATGGCCACCTCGTTCACCTGATCTAAATCCCCTGTGACTTCTGGCTCTGGGGATTTCTCAAAATTATCCTGATAACTTAACAGCATAAGGCAGCATGTGCACATCAGTTCCTACAAGCTGCTGAACACACTGTGCAAAGGATGGAGTTTACAGCATACTGGGGATGGCAGCCCCTCGAACAGTACAGCCAGTTAGCTTTTCTCCTCACACACACAGAAAAATTACTACATCTACATATATCAGACAGTACCTGCCCCCGGTGAGGAATTCTGGAACTTTTTTTCTCTCTTGCATGTCACTTCCACATGATGCATAATGTATTTCAGAGCTGAGGCTGATTCAAGGAACAATCTTTGGTACTTGCGGCGGTGTAATTGTTCCTTGAATTCTAGTATACGTTGCCTAATCTCAACAAATTTAGGTAGCTTACATGCTAACATCATAACCTAATGAAAATTTAGCCTGCTAGAGGGCACCTTTAGGACTCTAAGACCTACTTCAGTTGCTTAGTGTGAGTGCCTGAATGCATATATTGTTTTTGTGATCCCTGAAGATGGCAATGTAACATTGCCAAAATATAGGAAGATACTGATTAAAGTTTTTAATTAATATTCTAGTATATGTTGTCATTTCCTGAAAAATTAAAAGCTATGTATAATCAAGCTTATCTACAAGAAGTTATTTTTTTTATGTGACTCCCAAAATCACCATCATAAAAGTGACAGAAATTTGTAAACTACTATTACTCGACGCATGGTTTGAAAGTCTGACCATGTCTCACATGTTTTTGAATTTTTCATTTCTTGAAATTGTTATTGTGATATGTGAAGTAAGAGGCTATAAAACCAGTATGGACTAATTTTGTTAAGTGTATGTTCACTGTAAGTGCTAATCAGCAACACATCACTCAAACTGTAAGGACTGCATCCTTTCACATGTGAAATAAAAAAAATAAGAGGTAGTTTAAAATTTCACTTTTAAATGATTTCTAATTGAAAAGTATGCTGGCCTCATTACTGCAGCCTATCTTGTAAAGTAAATTTGACCACTTCATAGATTCAATAAAAAGGCTAGCATTTGACTTTTGGGATGCCAGTAATCTAGAAAGAGCCAAATTATTATATAATGTATTATTTATATTAAATGAAATGCATCTTACTTTTCTGTGAAAAACACACTGATATGGCAGCATATACATTATAATAGCATCATGTTGTTTCTATTACTTTATATATATCTAGAGCACATAAAAAAAAAAACTTTGTAGAGCTTTCATCTTTTCTCCCCACCGCAAAGATAAATTCTTTCACCTGTGAGTTCTGTGCGTGTGTACACAAAGTTCTTTTCATCCGTGAGCTGCCCTATTATGGACAAAATGGAAGATGCCTATGATATCTTGATGAAAATTCTACAATAATACATTTAAAAATAATAATTTTCAAACTGGAAGCTAACACATTTTGTATTTTTTTACATAATCAAGAAACCTGGGCTACAGATCAAACCTATAACTTTTTAAGCCACTTCAGGTCTCTGTTAAGTAGAGCACTGGTCTGACACCTGGTGATAAAATTCATCTCCCACCTAAAAACATTCACTAAACAAACTAGATGGCTGACCTTTATCAGTTGGCAAATTTCACCACCTTACTGAAGGCACAATAAGGAAGCCTGATCAGGCTCCCTTATTGTAAAAATCTAAGTCTACTGATAACCTCAGTTACCAATCTTAAGTAACCAACAGTGCAAGACTCTAGAAACCTTTGTCAGAATAGTAACAGGATTTAAGGAGAGCTCTTTTTTTCTCCCTTCTCCTCTTTTTGATAAAATACGTCAGTAAAAGTATTCAAATTCTTAAGCTACAATTAACAGATCTTGAAGATTGGACATTTCTTAGGTCTTCCTATATAAATGATGCCATCCTGACATTAAATACATACAATATACAATTATTTTATAACTAATAGTTATGAATGATATATGCACGTAAACACAAGAAAGGTATTTAATTAACCAAATATTTCGGTCTGGAAATAGCAGACCATCTTCAGTGGTACTACAAATATTTGGTTAATTAAATATCTTTCTTGTGTTTACGTGCATATATTATTCAGTCTTTATGTCACAAGTATCCTTAAAACATCAACTAATAGTTGTAACTGCCTCATGTTCTCACAACTTTTATTTTTATTTACTCAAGTGTGACCTGAACCTTATGTTCACCATTAATAAACAACCATGCCTAAGTTGAGATTTGAGCCCACAACTTCTTTGTTATAGAATAAATACACTATCCAACAACTGAAAACAACAGTTGTGATAATTTAATTTAGGATGAAATAACTATCACATTGTTTCCATAAATAAATATTATAAGACAATACAGTACTTTTGCTTATAACAAATTCTTAACTACAATATGTTACTGAAAAGTCCCTTGGGTACAAAGCTGTGTTAAAAAAAAAAAAATTCACTATAACAAACTATTCTTGTTGTCTGAGTTTGTAGTGAGAGTCAACTGTATTTCAAAGTTGATTTTAATAGGAACTATTAATGCTTCCTTCCATTTTGTCTTTTTTTTACTAATGCTCTGTAACCAAACAATGTCTCAATAATCTTGCATGTGTAATATTTATATTTGTACTTTCACATGGACTTGCTTAGTGTGGTCATTGCTAATTACGTGCCATCATGAAGGTCACCTACAACATTATGAGCTCTGTACCCTACCAAAGGATAAAAGTTCATGGGCAGTAACAATCATAAGGTCATCCTTAGTCTTGCTTATGAAAGAAGAGTAACTGGAAAAATCAGTAGGTAACAAAAAGAGTTGTCATTTATATATATAGAAGGTGGGCAAAAGAACAAAGCCTTGTAGGACCCCAGCATTAGTTGTATAGTTAGAAAATCAGGAGCCACCACTTGCAGTGAGTGCCCAGTAAGAAAGCTGACTGACATGTATAATACCTTCAAAACTGATCAGCACTTAATGACAGGCTCTTTTATTATTTTTAGTGGTATAAATGTTAAGAATATTAGACTAAAACCAGAGTTACAAATGACTCACATTTACTGCACTTTCAAAATAAACAGTTTATTAATTTTAGATGTCAGATTCAGTTATATACTAAAGGAGTCAGCCATTCACTACATGATCCACAAGTTGGGCATGCAATACAGTACTAAAATTCAAGTACATTATCACAGTCAACTTGTGCACTAACAATTATCTGCTTATGACAAAGCAGCTCCATTTGATTCACTGCATCTTTTCATGCATTGTTCCTAGCTTATAGTAGAAAGTATATTATTTTTTTTAAAAAAATTGAATACTATTATTCGTTGTATAAAAACTTCCCAGATTTGTAGCTCGGAATTATATGTGAATCCGAAGAAAGTTGAGTCTCTTTTTCAATGAGAAAAAATAACTGCAATGGAATGCTTGAAGGACAAATGTACGTAACGTTTGATACTTCTGACTTGTAAAAAGTAAAGTTTTCTTCACTACTGCTGTATTATACATATGTGTAATAATGTTAATGTCACTTTTAAGAAGATTTTTGTTAAAGCTGTTCTTAAATACCTATACTATATATGTCACCTTAACTCACCACTCATGTATTTTTGACAGCCTACTCTACACTATCCAATATGACCAAGATTGATTATATACAATCTCTGAAATCTATGCATAAATAATTCTACAAATTTCAAGTATAAAGAGCTTTTTAGTGTCATAAAATGGATGTCCTTGAAGAAATCTCTTTCTGAATGTCTGGAAATGAAAATCTGATGAAGTCTACCTCAATATCCACAGAATCTTTTTTATGAGAATGATATGATCTTGGCAAATCAAATTTCAGTTGGGCTAAAAATTCAATATCCACTTCCCACTCTTGTGCCTTTTTCTTAATATGCTATATGAAAAAAAGAAGAAAAATATTAGAAACATTACACCTTTTTAAATTAACTCTGGCATAATAATGTGATGCTGAAGACTGAAAAGTTATAAAAATAACATAAATTCAGAATTTTGAATAATGTATTTCAAGTGCATGTTTAAAAACAGGGACATTTCTTATTTTTTTTTATATATTTTTCTTCGCTTTCCATACATATTTTTTCCTTATCTACGGGAATGCCATGACTGCACTTGATGCAGCAGGTAGATATCATTTAAAGATGTACTTGCATAACTTGGTGAGTTTTTTAATCTCTTTCAATTACACAATTTGATATATGAGAATGTTAATTCTCATAAAAATTAAAACGAATAGAGGTCTCATTCAAGGGAGTGGATTATCACCAATATTATTCAGTGTGTGTGTATATATATGGAAAAAAATTTCAAGAGAGTGGAGGAAATAAAGAATTAACCAGCCTTTTGTATGCTGATATCAATTTATTTTTGCTGAAAATGAAGACCAATTACAGAAAAATCTACACATATTGAACAAAACAATAAAACAGTATGACAAGAAAATTTCAATAAATAAAAAGAAATCAATAATAGCATTTCAAGGTAAACAAAGTAAAAGAACAAGTGAACAAATTTAAATATCTAGGAAATTACATAAGTGACAATGGAGAAACTGACATTGCATATAAAAAAACAAAAATTCCTAGCAGTTATCGGAACTTTGAACAGATGTCTCAAACAACACAAAACTATATAAAGCAATATTCAAACAATTCTGAAATATGGCAGTGAAACATGGACTGGGGGAGAACAAGATAAAAGATGAGCGGAAGCTGCATGGAATGAAATCCTAAGACAGCTCGCAGACTATAAAAGAATAGATATTCACCATTCGAGGGGAAGATCCAGGAGGAGATGGGCAAAAGACTTTAAATCCTTGAAAATGTTACAGACAAACAATTGCCTAATATGAGAAACCAAGAAGTAGAAAAGAATGTTAATTGGGAATACTAATTAGAATTACTACCAAAAAGTTTTATATCATTCAAAAAAAATTCAATTTAATATAGCCCATGGTGATGACATCATCCTATGTGTGGCTTTGATAAGCATATCATTTCCCTTCGGCTAACAAGGAATAATATATTATTCCTTGTTAATTTACATATGTATTTTTATTAGCATAAAAGTTTCTCCCTAGTATCAAGCGTATCTTAAGTATGACTTTCAAATTAAACAAGAACAGAAACTGGTATAATCAACATGTGTGAACTGCATCTACATGATGTAGAGCATCATAGTCTAATTATAGTAAGGTTCTAGTAAAAATAACTTTAACAAGACTTAATAATAAATATACACACACACATACAGTTGAATCTTAAACAACGTGGGGGGTTAGATACCCCCCGCGTTGTTTGAAAATCCACATAACTTTTGACCCCCCCCCCAAAAAAAAACAACTATTAATAGTTAAGTTAAGCCTTACCAATAACAAACAGTCAATTAACAAAACTTTCTACATATTTTATATGTAGAATGTATGAATATCTACTCTATACTATAAAATGATAAACTGAAATTGGAAACGGATGTATGCTGTAACGTTTTTGTCAAGTTATTTGAAACTCAGGGGCTACCCTGAGTGTCGAGTCATTGGAATTCAAGGAGAACCAGCCTACCAGTCTGGAACACTGGGGTTGGGCGCTGTAGGCATCAGAGCCCCCTAGTATAATATATTCTTAAAATAAAGTAAGCTAGAGAAAATAAAATGTTATTGAAGAAAATCATAAGGAAGAGAAAATACATTTCCAGTATTGTACTGTATTTATCGATACCGTAAGTTTACATTGTCTGTTTACAGGATGAATTTCTATGTCAGTTAGTACCTACATC
Source organism: Typopeltis vanoorti (assembly GCF_054136105.1). Lineage (NCBI taxonomy): Eukaryota > Metazoa > Arthropoda > Arachnida > Uropygi > Thelyphonidae > Typopeltis > Typopeltis vanoorti. The sequence goes on from NC_143554.1 coordinate 45,890,254, forward strand.
AATATTGTCTTATATGATACAAAACACTGTCGATGTTATATGCATTACTAACACTAGATCAAAAATGAAAAGATAATGTGAAAAAAAAAAAACATTTATTTACAGGTGTAATGATCTATGCAATGATAATAAAGCAGCAGCAATATAATTGCTTTATAGTGGTAATTGTAATCGACAGCCTAGCCTATACGCTAATGAATGAATTGTTATAAAATTATTTTATTCTAATTAAATAAATTTAAATAATTAATTAATAGCTAATTTTACGTAGTGGTGATTTAATACCGCATCTTTATATTTGTTTACATTTCTCGACTGTAAATGGCACCATGAACGGTCTATAAGTGTTTACATGACTAAGTTTTGATAAATCTTAACTTTTTATAATAGATCTGCATATATTTTATGGTAGTAAATGATAAAATAGACTAGTATTTTTTGTAATGTTTTTGCCAAGTTATTTGAAACGTTTTGAAACTCGGGCTACCCTGAGTGTCGAGTCATTAGAATTCAAGGAGAACCGGCCTACCAGTCCAGAAGATGGGGGGGGGGGGGGTTATTATTATTATTATAGTAACAACACTATTATTATTATTATAACACTTGATTTCTATCCAATATACACTTCTGCAATTAAAAGATTCATACTCACTTCCCTCGTAGATGTTTTATGTAAGCTATAAACTGCTTCTTTAGCCATCAGTAATGCTGATTTCAGAAAAACCATATCAATTCCTAGAAAACAAAACACAAGTAAATGAAGTTAAACATTAAGTTTTCAAATAGCTGTCTCTTCCTAATAATAAAAGAAAAGATATAAAAGATAAAGTACTGTATTATCAATGGAGACCTGTAAAGATATAAAGGAACAAGTAAAATACTAATACTTGATTATTTAGTGAAGAATATTGAGCAAAGATAGCAAAATTAAAGATGAAAATATTTTTGGAACAGAATAAGATAGAAGATTGAAGTGAATAGATTTATACAGGATAACAGGGAAATTAGTCAAAACACTTAAGCTAGCATTAAATTTAAGCCAATTTTAATTTATGGATCTGAGAGCTAAGAAATAAAACAGTTTATCAAATATTGGAGACCACATATGAGAGTTCTAAGAAAAATAAAGTAAAGAGATGGCATTAATGACAAAATCATGAAAAATGAAGATGCTAGGAAATAACTTGGCATTGTTAACATTCAAAAATGTATGAGGAGAGTTAATATAAGGTGGTATAGATATTAAAACAGAATGAGAGGAAATGCTAGCAAAACATTTTATTTAATACCATGATGGCAGGAAAAAGACCTAAAACTAGGCTCGGATTGATGTAGTCAGACATGCAAAACTGGAAATATAACATCTAACAATACTGGAGTCCTGAACCAAATAAGATTCATTTGGAAGAAAACTGCTGATAGGGAATTAGTAATAGCAGAAACCTAATCAAGTAGTACTGTCACAATATTCAGTACATCAATCTCCTATGGCATAGGTGGCATATCCAAGAATTTTGATGGCACACCAACGATTTACAGGTGATATCCTTTTATATGCTTATAAATTATTCAACCTTTTTTTTTTTAATTGTTACAATACGTACAAGTTAAATTTTGTTTTACACGAAAGAAACTGACCAACAAACACAAAGCCTACTGTAGGAACAAGGCTTTGCAGCTGAAAATGAAAGCTGATGTAAAGAACCACTAGCCATTGGCTGAGGGACATAATAACATGATTCAGCTGATAGAAAAGAAATGTGTTTAGTCGCTAAAACTTTTCATTATTTAAAAGCTTACTAATTAACTCAAATCTTTAATATTTTTAGCATATGAAAAGTTACAAGCTGCAACTTTGTCAAAACACGTCTTCTAAACATATGATATTAAGAGTAACATGGTGGTCATATCTGCTGGGCATCCTACAGTAGGCTGTGAACAAATACAATTTTTTTTTTGGCTCAGTCGACTCATTATAGATAGGGGTTTCTCAACTGCCTGGCCCTGGCATCAATTATACCTGGCCACGAGAGGTTCTTCTGAAATGTCATTTTTCATGAATAAATATTTTATAGTGGAAATATTCTGAGGAGAATATAATATTAGTGAATGTAACAAAAAGTTCAAAATGTTATATGCAGACCCGAAGCACCTAAATAACATCATGTAGGAAATGTCAGTGACAAAGCAGCGTATTTTTAAACATGGAGGTATTCATGAGTAATCGGAAATTTACAGACATCGAAATCTTTCAACATTCGGAAGTTCATGAGAGGTTATATGAACTCTGAAAGGAAGCTGAGCTATTTCTAATTATTAAGAAAAGTGACATGTCCCATTCTTTTCAGGATAAGAAATGGGTAGTCAGGTTGGCATATCTCAGCGATATATTTTCTTACATAAACGAGTTGAATTAAAACTTCAAGGTCCAGATACAACAAAATTTAATGCCTGGAACAAGGTTGAATCATTCAAAAAGAAACTCAAACTCTGGTTTAATATGATTACAGAAAGAAATAATGAAATGTTTCAGTTGTACTCAGATTATATTATGGAAGCAGATGATTTCTATTTCACAGAATTCAGTTTCAGATATTATTGCAGCCCACTTGAAGATGTCGTTTGAAAAGTTTTATCCCGAACATGAGGATCCCCGGAGGCAAAATATGCGAACCTTTGTTGAACACCAAGAGACAGCCCTTTCCCATGAAGAAATCCTTCCACTTTTGAATTATCATCGGACACAGGACTAGAAAGTACTTTTAATTCTATGAGTAATTCAAAATTCTGGATAAGAATGAAAAATGAATATCCGAATTTATATGAAATATCAATGAGATTTCTTCTTTGTTTTTCCACCAGATATTTGTGAAACTATTTTCTGTCATCACTGTGCTTATTAACAAAACAGACAAACCGCTCCGTTTAACTATGACTTAAATTCATCCAAGAATTAATAAGCTAATAGACAGAAAACAGCAACAAAATTCTCACTACCATAACTAAAACTTTCAAAAACTGTTGTAGTAAAAGAAACTAAGTTTAATTTTTTCAATAAATTTTAATTGTTGGTTTAAAGTGATGTGTTTTTAAATTCAAAATATTAATTAGTGTTTGAACTAGTGATTAAAATTGAGAGATTCATACATTTTTATTTATTAGATTACATACTTTGCATATATAAACTGTCACCCTTTTCCTCAGGTCATGAAGGAGGAAACTTACAATTTTAACCCCCTTGCTCTTCTTTTTTGCTTCTTTGAATAATTCCTTCACATCCTCTCTCATGCAATATTTCTTGCCTCTCAGGTCATTAGTCTAGCTAAAAAAATTAATTCTTTCACCTTACAGCAGCACAACTATTAATTTTCACACCAGGTAAACAATGTTTTGTTAGATGAAGATTTAAAAGACGCATGGAAAGCATTCAACCTGAAAATTTTTCCAATATAGAAAACTACAAGCACAAAACTTTGAAACTTCCACTGAAGATACAAATATAAATTAAAATATAGAAATTGAGACTGATGAAAATTCTAGCAAAACAAAATCTACAGTATATTTTAAAGAATGCATACCTTCACATATCTGCATTAAGTGCAAATTCCCAGTGTATGTATGTAATAAGTGGATTAGATGTATATGATGATGAGAGTGATGGGTTTTGTTCAAACAGAGTGTGTGTGTGTGTGTGTCTTTTGGGCAGTAAAAAAACTATTTTAAAATATCGAGAACAGGCCAAGACAGGTTCAAGTTTACAAGCACAAAAAAAAACTTCTAACGCTTGACACCCTGAAGCTTGTAATGGTTATGAAAATGTTATTGTACTGTAAACAGCATATTATATGTAATATTCCTTCTGTAAATTTCTCATTAGTTGTGCTTTTGAGCTTACTGTAATACAGTTTAAATGGAATACTTGTAATATGGGACTAGAAATTAAAAACAAATCCTGTTTAAAAAAAATGAAGATTTGCAATTATTAATTTCTTTAGAAATAATTAAGTACACTACAAATGAAAAGGTACAATCAAAGTCTAAAGAACTGCACCTTTGGATGCAAAATGTAGAGCTAAAGGTGGCTTTGAGAATTTGCAATTTGAGTTGCTAGCTTAATTGATATTCATATAATGCATAAATCATTAGATGCAAGCAAATGAAAATTTAAACAAATATATATATTAATACCTTTATTATTTTTTGTTCCAAATGGAGGATTCATAATTACTATGTCAATTGATTTGTTCCATCTCTCAGGAAAAGTATGTATCATGTTCATCTGGATAAAATCTATGTTATTAATTTCCAATTCTACACAGTTTCTTCTAGCTGTATTAAGGGCATCTTCATCAATGTCAATACCTAGACACATTCTATGTGGTTATAAAAAAATCAGTTATTTAAAAGGAAGATTAAATAAATAAACAAACCTTCAAGTGTGTCTGAAACAGATTAGCTAATAAAAGAACGCAATTCCATATAGTCATTGTCAACCACCAGGTACCAAACACTGCTGATTTTGTATATGACTGCATCCCCAAATTCTCTCTCTCTTTTTTCAAGTTTTAATTCCATCACAATGACAACTACCATTCTGATATCTTCTGAAGCTTTTTTTTTTTTTTCCAGTTGATATATGGCACATTCAGATATCAATGGTTTTTTTAATCAGCATCCTGATGTGAGGCCAGACATCATGAATATTGTTGAGGTCAAATGTAAGAGAGGAGCCTGATATATAATTCCTTCCTTAAATGTTACTTTCTTGATCTGTTATTCAAAATCAGGCAAGTAGCTGAATTTTCTAACTCACAAGACATTGGAAGCTGTTAAATTATTTCTTACATAGTCAAACTTTTAGTCCTTTTATATAACAGAAGCCGCAAGATGACTATATGGAATGTCATTCTTATTTTAATTAATAAACTTATAACTTTAAAAAATAACAAATGAGAAATTCATTGTTTTTTAAATATGGATAAGCTATATACAAAGTGTCTGATAGAACATTTATTTAAAAGAAAATTTTAAAAAGAATTCAAGTTGAGCAGCTTATACAGATAAACTGTAGACTCAATTATACAAACATTACTGAAGAAAAAAAATAAAACAAATTGAGAGCAAGAACCAAACCTTGGAGTCTCAGTGTAAAAGACACTGATAGGTTAGAGAGGTATGTGGTGAAGTTGTTAGCAAACACCATGGTGAACACAAGGAGTTAAAAAAGTAGTCTTGTCCAGGAAAAAAAGAAAGCATACCAAAAGTTTCTAGCAAATAAGTCGGCATTATTTGCTAGAAAAAATTCATAGGAAGACTATGGTAAGAGTAAGGAAAATAAATATCAACAAGGTAGCAAAATGTTCTGGAAGCTATTGAAGGAGATTAGAAATGGAAGAAAGAATACTATAAAAAGGAATCAAAGATGATATAGGTGACATGAAACCTGAAGACATGGATATCTTAGATGCCTGGAATAATTACTTTGAAAGACTTAAATGAACCAAGCAGTGACAAAACCATACTAAAAATATTTCAAGAGGAATGCAAAGAGGAGTATATATCAAATACTTGAAGTACAAAAAGCCATCAAAAATTTGAAATGTGGAAAGGCAGGCTGAAGTAGATGATATTCAACCAGAAAAGTATGGAGATATAAACCTAAAAATATTTCAAGAGGAATGCAAAGAGGAGTATATATCAATACTTGAAGTACAAAAAGCCATCAAAAATTTGAAATGTGGAAAGGCAGGCTGAAGTAGATGATATTCAACTAGAAAAGTTTGGAGGTATAAACCTAAAAATATTTCAAGAGGAATGCAAAGAGGAGTATATATCAATACTTGAAGTACAAAAAGCCATCAAAAATTTGAAATGTGGAAAGGCAGGCTGAAGTAGATGATATTCAACCAGAAAAGTATGGAGGTATAAAAGGTATAAAAGTATGGAGATATAAACACAAGAATCAAGTTAAACAAGATATTTAATTCTCTCACAAAATTATTCTTACATAAGAAACAAGAACTCTATTAAGATCAATACAATTAGAAAATGATTTATACATTCAATAAAGTATTAAGGTTCTACTCAGCTAAGTGCATCATTTACTGCTAGAACTTATATATAAGGCTTTCACAATTTTCATCCGTTAGGATTTCAACCTAGTTTCACTTTAAACAACATCAATATTCAGCAAAACACTTAAAAGTTAATTTTTTTTAGTCTCAGAGAAATATTCATAAATTTGAATTTATCAAACACTTAACAAGCATCACCAATATTTATCAGAGGATTAAAATAGTTCTTAAAAGACTCGGTCTTGATTTTTACATATACGTAGTGAGATAACACATTCAGACATGAACTAATTCTTCAATGAAGTTTTTCATATTAGTTTCACAAGGAAATGTTTTATATCACTCATTCAAGCTTGACAAGCCGGCTCCAGCTACACGAAATTTGACCAAGTTCTCCCGATACAAGCAACACTATCACATGTTAGTTATAGAATAGATATTCTTACCGGAATGATCGTCATAGCTTGCACATTATGGAAAATTCTTACATCACTTCTAGGCACTCGATAATCTTCCACTATAGACGACACAAAACTTGTAGTATCCTTGAGTTCAACAACTTATTTGCCAAGACTGGAAAAGATATTTTCTTGCTCGTAATAACTTGTCTTATGATAAATCTCAATCATATTATTATTATCCATTCACTCAGGTAAATTCCTTTACAAGGTGACAGGAAACTATAAATAATTATGAGTTCGAAGTAAGATTCATTAAAATTGGAACAAGCTTCCAAATCTTTGTTGTGACGTTCGATCTCAGGTTAGGTCACGTCTCACTACCTATCTACACTCACTCCATTTTCCTCGTGGTTTCTTCTTCCTCTATATCATAAATCCTCTCTCTTTTTCCCGCCCAAACCACGAAATTATCACGTGATCATTGTACAGTTCTCAATGTTAAAGCACACGCTATCGTGAAATAACTTAGTTTTCTGATAGCAGCCAATCAAATCACATTAGCAGAGTCCGTTAGAAATACTTTCACTTTCCGTAACAACAAATAAAATGCATATATTACAGTTCACTTAGGATACATTTACAAGTTATATTAATAATTTATACAAGAAAAAATAACAAAAAAATTCAATTATTATTTCAATGAACAAATAACAGTAAGAGTTTAAATTACAATTTATTTAGGAGCAAACGTAGCTCACGAAATGCAATTCATGTTAAATCATGAATGAAGTATTAATAATCATAAAATTCTTCATTCACAATTTAACTCTTAAACACATCTAATGCCTCCAGGATTCTCTAACTAAATTGAATAACATCTGTAACAAATCTGACATGAAAATCAACAATAAAAAGACTAAAACTATGAAAATAGGCAGGAGCATAAAAAACTTCAGCTGCATTCTTAACAAAGAACCTATAGAACAAGTAAAATATTTTTTCAGATAGTTCTTAGAGATGACAAATAAAATCAGGAAATGAACAACAGAATAAGTAAAGCTGGTATGGTGGGTAGCCAGCTGAATAAATTTATATGGAATAAGAGAGAAATTAGTCAAAACACCAATCTGAGATTTGGGTTAGAAATAAAGCACTTGATAAAAGACTAGAGACCGCAGATATGAGAGTTCTGAGAAAAATTAGGGGAGTGATCCGATGGCATCAATGACGGAATCATATTAAAAATGAAGATATTAGAAAGGAACTCGACATTATTAGCATTCAAGAATGTGTCGGCAGAGCTAATCTAAGGTTGTGTCTGTCTATCTATCTGTATGTTACTTGGGCATCTGCAGATGCCGTATGGTCACTCCGATCTCAGTGATGTGCCACACCAGGCCTTGTCATGTAGTCCTGTTGTTTGCTTTTCTGGAGGCCTCAACTCTCTAAGGATCAGTAGCTCCACACACACACCATCCATCCATCTCATTAATGGTCTATCCCCTTCCTCTTTTCCCAGGAACTTTACCTTCTATTACTGTTCTGAGAAGTCCCCCTTCCATCTTTCCAAAATATTTTAACTTTCTTCTGTCAATATCCTTAAGGAGTCTTAAAGTTCTACTGATCTTTTTTAATGCTCATTCATTTGTATGCCTTTCAGTATAGGATATCCACAACAGCCTTCTGTAACACCATAACACCACATTTCAAAAGCAGATATCCGTTTCTTATCTGCCTCCTTTAGGTTCCAAGTTTCACATCCATAAGTCACTGTTGGAAAAACAACTGCATCCAAAAATCCTCAACTTTGTTCCCATGGAGATATATCCATCCTTCCAGATTTTAGACAAGTCTCTGACTGTTCTTTTAGCCATTCCTAATCTCTTCTGATATCTTCTGAACAGCAATTCTTCACATTAATAATAGATCCCAGGTACTGAAACTTGCTCACTTCCTCAATTCTTTCTCCATTAAGGTACACTTGTTTCTCAAGAGCTTCCCCTGTTTGTATTTCCTTTGAAAACCATAATGTTTGTCTTGATAGGGTTGAGTTGAAATCTTCTGTTATTACTGATCTTATTAACTTTGTCAAGAATTAGTCGTAGTTCTTCCATGTCATTACAAAGGAGTACTGTATCATCAACATACCTCAGATTACTGATCAATCTACCTCCTATCCTAATTCCTGTCTTGAGCTCATCCAATGCTTCACGCATGATGTCCTCCGCATATATACTAAACAAGTGAGGAGAAAGTAAATACCCTGCCTAACTCCTTTTACAACTTGAAGCCAGTCAATCAATCCAATGTTCTTACTATGGCTTCTTGTTCCCTGTACAAGTTGGCTATCAACCTGATAGTGTGTTGAGGAAATCCCATTCTTTTCATTACTTCCCACAGTTTCACATGCTCAACACAGTCAAAAGCCTTACAGCAGTCTAAGAAACACATTACCAGTAGGAGTCTGAATTCTTTATATTTTTCTATGATCTGTCTAAGGGGCAAAGGATCTCTGGTGCCCTTACCTTTCCTAAAACCTGCTTGTTCCTCAGGCATCTCTGCATCAACTTTGGCCTCAATCCTATTTAGCATGATCTTCAATAAAATTTTGCTTGAATGAGATATTAAACTAATAGTTCTACAGTTCTTGCATGCCTTCATATCACCTTTCTTATGCAGTGGTATGAAAACTGACTTCTTCAAGTCTCTAGACCATTATCCTGTCTCCCATATCCTTGCAATCAATCTATGAAACACTCTTATCCCTCTATCCCCTGTGGCCTTAATTAACTCTACTGGGATTTCATCTGCACTTGGGACCTTATTGCTGTTAAGCTGCTTAACTGCTCTTTCAACTTCATGCCTAAGTGGAAGGGGTTCCAAATCAAAATTTTCCTGGTGAGAGGGCCACATATTTTCTTTATCCGCTCTGCTGTACAGTTCCTCACAGTATTCTTTCCATCTGTTTTTGATTTCCAACTCTTCTGTTAGTAATGTTCCATTCCTGTCTTTGATGACATTCAATCTGGGCTTAGACTTTTGCTTTAAGTCACGAACTAAATGAAATATCTTTTTATAATTGTGCCTCCTCATCTGGAACTCTCTCTCTTCACATTTATTAGTATAGAACTTTCCTTGTCCTGCTTGATGACTCTTCTGACTTCTCCATGTAATCTCTTATATTCTTCAGTCCCTGTGTCTCTGTTTTTCCAACCATCTTATTTTGATTAGTTCCCATGTTGAATCTGATACCCATGGGTCTCTCATCATCATCAAATTCCTGCCATGTACCCTCAAAGGGTGTACAGGATATGACAGTACTACATGAAAAAAATTACATCATTACTAACTTCCTATCTACAATTTTCCTCCAAATCAGTCTGTTACTTGTCAAGACTCTGACATTATCAGATCTTATATTTCTATCCTCTAAGGCACTTTGTACCGTATCAATCAACCTATATCTTGGTCTTCCTCTAGGTCGTTTTGCTGCCAATCTGGCAGAGAGCACTTGTTTTGCTAATCTTTCTTCGCCCATTCTGTTTAAGTGACCATACCACCTGAGATTAGCTCTGTTAACGCATTCCTGGATGCTGACAATGTCAAGTTCTTTCCTAATATCCTCATTTTTAATATGATATTGCCATTGATGCCATCTGTTCACGGCTATAATCTTTCTCAGCACTCTCATATCTGCGGTCTCTAGTCTTGGGTCAAGTGTTTTACTTCTGACCCAACTCTCAGATCCATAAGTTAAAACTAGTTTGAACAATGTCTTGTATACAGCTAATTTAGTGTTCTGACTAATTTCTCTCTTATTCCATATAAATTTATTCAATTGACTTCCCACCATACCAGCTTTGCTGATTCTGTTGTCTGTTTCTATATTTAATTTACCATCATCACTAAAAATCGTGCCTAAGTAGCTGAAATGTTTTACTTGTTCCACAAGTTCTCTATTCACAACACATTTGACATTTTCAATGATTCTGCCTATTTTCATTGTCTTTGTCTTTTTAATGCTACCTTCATACCATATCTATTACAACAGTTATTCAATTTAGTCAGAGAATCTTGCAGACTTGTAGCGGATTTATTTAGAAGTGTAACATCATCCGCAAAAGCAAAAGCTGACATTAAAATCTCCAAATTTGATATTATGTTTAATACCACTTTCCTTCATAATGTGATCCATATAGATAATGAATAACAGAGGGAATAATGTACATCCTTGTCTCACACCAGATTTAACATTAAACCATCTTCCTGTATTTCCTTCAATTCTAACTGCTAACTTACAACTCAAATAAAGACTAAGTATTGCTTGATATAATGCCCCATTGACACCATATAACTGCAGTGTATTGAACAGCTTCTCTCTTGGAACCTTGTCATATGCCTTTTCCAAATTGACAAAACTTAAATACAGATCTTTGTTATATTCTCATGCTTTCTCGACTATTTGTCATAAAGTGAAGATCTGATCCTGACAGCCTCTATTTGGCCTGAGTCCAGCTTATTCTTCACCAAGCTTTTCTTCCACAATTCTTCTCAACCGTTTCTCAAGTATACTTGCATAGATCTTGCCAGGAACACTCAGTAGGGAAATAACTTTGTAATCCTCACATTCAGTTTTATTTCCCTTTTTATATATGGGTACTATGAGAGCTCTACTCCAATCATTGGGAATTCTTCCATCTTTCCAGGCTTTTTGAACTATGCAGTGCAGCCACTGTAAAACTCTTATACCATCTATTCGTGCTGCCTTTCCATGGGTCTCTTGGTCTTCTTATTGGGCCGAGATACTTCTTCGCTGTATCCTGTATTATCTTCCTTACCTCGATCCTTCCCGAAGCATTTATGGTGAGTTCTCATTGGTCTCCAAAAAATCATCCAACCGAGTTGATGTTTCTTCTGTGAATCCATTAGGAATTACTCTAACATCCAATCTAGTGGGATGTGCCTGACTTGGAAGTTTTCGGAGTCTTAGTACTCTTTCGGAGACTTTGGCTCTTACTAGCTGTTGGTCTGTACCACAAGCTGCTCCAGGACAAGTATGCACATCAGAGATGCTTGTCTTTCACTTGTAGGAAGACTGTTGGAGAACCAGGATGTAATCAATCTGGTGCCTTGACCTATCAATGTTAGATATCGAAGTATAGGTCCATTGTAGATGTTTCTGGAAGCAGGTATTGGTAATGACTAATCTGTTAGCACTGGAAAATTCCAACAGTCTTTCACCACGGGTGTTACGTTTACCCAGACCAAACATGCCACACTCTGGCCTGACTCTCATACACTTTCCCACTTTTGCATTTAAGTCCCCTAAGATGTAAAGTATGTCTCTCCTTGGTAGGCAGTCCAAAACAGTTTGTAAGTTTTCACAGAATTCCTCACTTCTTCAGGCCTATGTGGGGTGCATAAACTACTATAATTGATACATTGGTAGGCTGAGCCTTAAGTCTAATAGAAAGGATTTTAATGGGGTTATGACCAAGAAGGCTTCTTGCCTGAGCTCTCATCAGTATCACAGTAATCCCATGATGTTTTGAGTCACCACCTGAATAAATAACCATCCTGTCTTTTGAAGTGATCTTCATTCCATCTGGTCTCTGTAATTCCCAGGATGTCAATTTTATACCTATCCATTATTCTTATACCTTCTGTGTTGCTCATTCACAATATCACTGACTTTTGATGGAGACTGTAATTTACTTCTCAGACAGGTCCCTCTGCCTAAGCCCTGAATGCAGCTCTGATTATTCTGCATGACAATTGATGCAGCATGACATTTTATAAGGCACAACCATATTAGCATTTTCTTGGAGTGAAGTGACTGCAAGAAGACAGTGGTAGGGTTGCAGAGGCCCTTTCCACATACACTGAGATGAAATACATGGGTGGTCTGAAAAGTTCTCGACCATAGATGGCAACACCATCAGCACAATTTTTTTTTCTTACTTGGTACATCTGTCATACGCATCCATGTGAAATTGCAAGTCATTCTATCAAGTAGTTTGTTTTATACAGCTGTCTGAAGCAAAAGTGTTGTCTGTATCCCTTGAAATGGATAAAATTGAGTATACCCCTCTACAGCTGCAATCCCCTCTTGATCCGAAGAAAAACGCTGACCAGCAAGGAAGAGTTTTAGTTTTGGGAAGAGATAGAAGTCACAGGGAGCCAAATCTGGGGAATAGGATGGATGTTCCAACAATTCATAGTGCAGATCCCTTAATTTTCCCATTGCCAAAAACAACTTTGTGGGCAGGTGCATTGTCCTGATGAAAGATGATTTTTTTCTTCTGCAAACTGGGTATTTTCTCACAAATATTTTCATATAGTCTGGTTAAAAGATCGGAATAATATTCCCCAGTTATTGTTTTACCCTTTTCAAGATAATTAATAAATAAAATGCCTTTAGCATCCCAAAACATCGATGCCGTGACCTTTCCTGCTGATGAAACCGACTTTGTCTTTGGTGCTGAGCAACCGGCTTCTGTCCACTGTTTTGACTGCTGTTTGGATTCTGGTGTGTAATGGTAAATCCAAGTCTCCTCCATAGTAATAGATCAACGCACAAAATCAGTTTTATTCTTGTTAAAACGTTCTAAGCACTGTTCAAAAATTTTCATGCAAGTGCACTTTTGATCTGCTGTGTGCAGCACCCATCTTGCACAAAGCTTTTTCATTTGCAATTTTTCATGCAAAATATATCCTACACGTTCTTTTGAAATGTCTATAGTCTTAGCAATTTCACACACTTTGATTCGCCAGTCATCCAATACCATATCGTGCACTTGATCAATGATTTCTGGTGTTGTTGTTTTTGGGCATCCTTCACATGGATCATCTTCAAGGCTGGTAGGGCCACATTTAAACTCCGCAGCCCATTTCTTAATTGTCGGAAACGAAGGAAAAGAGTGCCCATAAACTTTTATGAACTACGAATGAATTTCTTTTGGCATTAAACCTTCTTTTACAAAGAATTTTATAACCACACAATACTCAATTTTATCCATTTCAAGGGATACAGACAACACTTTTGCTTCAGAAAGCTGTATAAAACAAACTACTTGACAGAATGACTTGCAATTTCACATGGATGTTTATGACAGATGTATCAACTTAGAAAAAAAAAATCGTGCTGATTGTTACCAGCAATGGTCGAGGCCGAGAACTTTTCAGACCACCCTCGTATATCCAACCTATATATTTATAGTCAGTCATGGAATATAACAATATAATTTTATACATTTTTATTTTAGTTGGTTAGAATGTTTCAGATTTGTATTCATGATGGTGCATTTACTTCACGGATCAACACGTTGTATATAATCAAAGAATGAAGCTCTATTATATAAAAAAAATTAAAATATTTACTGTAACCATATACAAATAAACAAACAGATACAAATTCTTAGTACTTCACTATATCTCTTTCTCTAAGGAGATCTGACATTCTTCATACAACTAAAGTACGACATTAATTTCAAATTACTTAATACATACAATTAATTACATGGTTATTTTAAGAATCACTCGATATAAGCTCAATATTAATTTTTTCATGCTCTCTAAACTCACAAATCTAAGATATGTACAGTATCTAAGATATATTGCGGGCATGTATAATGCATAGCATTATACAGTCTGCAAGAAGATGTGCTTTGCATTATGGGAGATACTAAGTCAAGTGATGAGAGCCACCACGAGTTGCCTCAGTCCTGCCTTTAGGCACAAACTTTGTTTGCTTACACTTGGATAAAGGATTAAACTAAATTTATTATAGTCTAACCAAGAGAGAAAAAACTTCCAAAATCTAAGATATATACATCAAATGATTTACAAACAGATTTTCACAGATTTATTTGAAAATTCTGTAGTTTCACTTGGCCATATAAGAACGTCTTTTGTTGCACTTATTTTATTGTTCTTGTTCATTCATTCACTCTGCCTTATCCGTCAAATTCCTTAGAATACAAAGTTAAAAGGTCTCATTTAACTAATATACTTGCATATGTCTCCTTTCAGGAAGCAAATCTCCTAAATGCATCTTTTCCTCAATTTTCAGCAATAGGTAGGCATGATAAATAATCCATCCCTCAGACAATATGAATATATTTAATTGAGCAGTTCCAATGAACTTTTCAGTATATTCCATATTGTTCCTTGGAATATCACTTGCTTTTCATTAAGCACAAAATATTCTCCCTAATCTATAAAGGCTTGATACATTATATTATCCTTCAATTATTAACTTCAGAGTTCCATATCCTTGGAGAGTAATTAAAGATGCATACAGATTGTATTCTCTGTATGCAACAATACACAACTGTTTCCAGTTCCTATAACCTTCAGTTGTCTTCTTGCATCAACAACCTATCTCTAACTACAAGACTGCTATTGGATGAGTACTGTATGGTTGTTTTGATACAACAGACACTACACTAATTGTATCACGACACACACACACACACACACACACACACACACACACACACACACACACACACACACACACACACTTGGTTTCTGCTTATCCACTTTTTAAACCTAAAACTGTCAGATACGAGATGCTAACCAAAAGTTTGGGGAATTTGAATAGCACACAAACTGGTTGTAGTATGGCCTGTTCCTCTATAAGTTGGCGTGAATTAGTATGCCAACTGCCTAATAATGGTATCTAGGAGCACAATTGGTAATAACCATTGCTCCTGCAAAACTCTTAAGTCCCTCAAACTTTGTGGGAAGGTTGAGAGCAGCAACACATCTCATTAGCACATCCCAGACATGCTCAATAGAATTAAGATCAGAAGACCTAGCTGGCCAGATTTCTTCTTGAATAACTGGTCCATGAGCTTCACTCGAAGAGGATGAACTATTGTCTTGTAGGCTAAATGTCTCCCCTATCACACCAGCATACAGATAAAGATGGGGGTGAAGTACCTTATCTCTATAAGTTGCA
The DNA here is from genome assembly GCF_054136105.1 of Typopeltis vanoorti. Classification (NCBI taxonomy): domain Eukaryota; kingdom Metazoa; phylum Arthropoda; class Arachnida; order Uropygi; family Thelyphonidae; genus Typopeltis; species Typopeltis vanoorti. Next base: position 45,905,694 of record NC_143554.1, read on the forward strand.
GCATTCATATTACTGCTAGGAAGTACATACAGGTCAGTGCATCCACCCAACAAGATACCTATCCAAACCATCACATTACCTCAACTATAAGCGTCCCTTTCATGGATGTTAGAGGGATGATAACGTGTCCTTGTTTATCTCTAGATCAGAGCACTGGTATTGCTTTGTAGAGCAAATCAGGACTCGTTTGTAAACAATACTAACTCCCATTGGTCTTGGGTCCAGTTGAAGTAGAGCCTAGCCCATTTCAAATGTTCTCTCCTTTGGTGTAGGAACAGGAGAAGGCAGGCTACCAGTCAGCCTAGCACAGAGACAACATTTGTGAAGCCTTCCACAAATTGTGGGAGCAGATATTAATGTTCCTGTAGCTAATGCTAAGTCAGATCGTAGGTGATTCAGGGTAGCACTCCTGTTCTGGCAAGCAGATAATTGGAAATACCATTGCCTTCCATCTCCAAGTTGCTGTTTGTAATTGTTGTAAAGTTGCATAGTCTGCAAACCACAAAATGGCTTGCATACATCCATCTGGCCACTTCCAACTTGGCCGACCTCTAGTTCTATGATAGGTTGCCACCTGAATTAATTGGTTAAAATGATGTCTGGCAATCATATTTAAGAATTTTGCTATTACAAATATATCTTGTTCTCACTCCAGATATGAAATGGAACGCCATTCATTTCTATGTGATGACCAGCCTCAGCAGCATTGTCACATAATGTGTCTGACTTGTGTTTTTTTTTTCTTTTCCTCCTGAGTTGTCATTTTTTTTTTCTTGTTTCTCTTAATTTATGGAAACAGGTGTATTTACCAAACTGTGCAGTCTGCATGTCCTCAGTCTATTCTCATAGCTAACATTGTACAGTCCTGATATCATTTTTTTTATCTGTCTTTCTAAGTTTAATTTATCCACTTTAAATCCCAGAAGCCAAACCTGCACACAATAATCCAAACGTGGTCTGATCAGGACTTTATGCAATTGAATCATCATTCTTCTATCATGTTGTCCTTCTCATTATTGCAGAAATCCTTAGGGTTACCTTCATCACCTTTACAGTGTCTCCTAAACTTCAAACATGTCACACTAAACATAAAGGTTAAACAGTACAGGTTCCAATACTGTATTGAGCCCTGAGGGATACTACTCGCTTGTACACAACTTTCTGATATGTATCAGACAGCCAATCTCCAATCCAATTCACTAAAAGTGATATCTAAACCTATATGCAACAACAAATACCAGCTTATCATGTGGTACTCTGCCAAATGTCTTTATAAAATAAATAAATAAATTTAAAACTGGAAGTAAAAAAAAAAAAAAAAGCCTTTGGAACTGTTGTCAGTTCCTTACTGCATTCTCTTAAAACACATGGTGAAATCCCATTGAGTCCCATTGCTTTAGTGACATCCAAGTACTTAGCATTTGTAACACACTGTCCTCTTGCATTTCCAATCTAGATCCCCCCCCCTCCTCATCTCTCGAGTTATAAAACCTTTTTCAGGATGAAATACAACAAAGTAATCATTAAACAATTCTACTGTGTCTTATGTACCAGTCATTCTAACCAATTTTCATCTAACAATGTCATTCTTCCACAATCATTTCTCCTTCTACTGGCCACATAAGAAAAGAATTCCTCTGGATTCTTCCTTGGATATCAAGACTAATCTCTTCTCATATTCAAGTTTTGCCTTCCTTACCATACTAATCAAAATAGGCAGAAGAACTGAAAATATTAACTGCATTGTGAATGGAGAACCTATAGACGATAAATTAGATATGGCAATAGACAGAATGAATAAAGCTGGTATGGTAGGAAATCAACTGAATAAATTTATATGGAATAAGAGAGAAATTAGTCAAAACAATAAAGTAGCTGTATACAAGACAATGTTCAAACCAATTTTAACTTATGGACGTGAGAGATGGGTTAGAAATAAAACACTTGATGAAAGACTAGGGTCCACAGATATGAGAGTCCTGAGAAAGATTAGAGAGGTGAACAGATGGCATCAGTGGCAATGTCATATTAAAAACAAGGATATTAGGAAAGAACTTATTATTGTTAGCATCCGGGAATGTGTTATCAGAGCTATTTGTAGGTAGTATGGTCACTAAAACAGAATGGGAGAGGAAAGATTAGCAAAACAAGTGTTCTTTGCCAGGAAAAAGACCCAGAGGAAGACCAAGGTATAGGTGGATTGATACAGTAAAAAGTGCCTTAGAAGATAGCAATATAAGATCTGATAATGTTGAAGTTTTGACAGGTAACAGATTGATTTGGAGGAGAATTATAGATAAGAAGTTAGTAATGGTGTAAGATTTTCATGCGGTACTATCATATCCTGTATACCTCCTTGAAGGTACATGTCAGGAATTTGATGATGATGACCATACTAATCACTTTCCTGGTCTGAGTCTTATATTTCTCATTCAACTGCTTGCCACTCCTCTCATTGTTAGTCATCAATTTTAAACATTCCAATTCCACCCATGTGATAATCCATTCCACCCATTGTGATAATCGGTCAACTGCCCCAAGTTGACCGATTATCACAATCATCTCATCCACTCTTTTACCTTGCTTAATTGCCATAATCACGCACTCCATTGTTCTTTTAGGCAGCCACTCCTCTAATATTCCTTTTTTCACTCCACGAATCATTGAAACTGACTGATTACCATTATTCATATTGTGATGCTTCCATAGTACCATCTTCCAGATTTTGTGCTTAATCTCTTCATTCATCATTTGACTCTATCTAATTCAGCCTTTTGGCCCTTTGGAATACATTTGCATATGATGTTGTTAAATATCTCCTGGTCAATTTCCAAGCAACATTTATTTCCTTGCTACTTCCTCATGGGCTCACTTTAGTGAGTACGGGCATGGCAAACCCACGGTATCTGATGCTGGACCATGCCTTACTTAAGTAATATACATCTGTTATATTATCTGTAGGCTGGTCCTCTTCCCTTCTTGCTCCTTACTCCCAATGCTATTACAGTATTCGAGGGCTAGGGGTGAATCTTTCCTATCTCACTATGTCATTTTGCCTATTGCAGCCACCAAAGGGGGCATGCTAGCTCCAATAGTTGCCGGTCCCAACTGCCAGCTCTAGCTATGATCAGATGGGTCTAAAAGAAAGTGATACAAGGGCTAGGGCGTACCCCTTAAGCGATGTGCAGCCATATCACCCTACAGCTGCGAGAAGTGGACGAGGGCTACTGCATCGAGGGCAGGTGTGGTTAAAGAAGCAAGCTCGGCAAGTGGAGAGAATGTTGTGAGTGGGAATGTTGAATGTTGGAAGCATGAATGGAAGGGTACGAGAGGTGGCAGACATGATGAGGAAGAGGAAGTTGGACATTTTATGTGTGCAGGAGACAAGGTGGAAGGGGGAAAAGGCGAGGGAACTAGGAGACAGGTATAAATTGTTCTACTCTGGAGCAATAAAGAGGGAAGAAATGGTGTCGGAATGAAGGTGGAAGTGGGTAGGAGGAACAACAGGATCATGCAAATGAAACTGGGTCGTGGAGAAGAACAACTGATCGTCTTATGTGTATACGCCCCACAAGTTAGCTGTACAGCAGAAGAGAAAGAAGAATTCTGGAACATGCTAGATGAAGAAATGAGGGAACTGGAAGAAAACGAGATGATGATTGTCGGAGGGGACTTGAACGGACACACAGGGAGACAGAATAGGGACTGTGAAAGGGTGCATGGTGGCCTTGGAGTGGAAATGATGAACCAGGAAGGAGAGAGGATTTTGGACTTTGCAGTAGCGTTTGATCTGGCAATTATGAACTCCTTTATATGTAAGAGGGAAGAGCATTTGATAACATTCAGAAGTGGAAACAATAGTTCACAGATTGACTACATTTTGACTAGAAGAAAACATCTTAATGCAGTAACAAATTGTAAGGTAATCCCAACAGATCAGGTGGTGCAGCAACACCGGCTGCTGTGTGCAGACTTTAAAATAAAGTCAAAGATAAGAACCTTTGGAAGCCATGGGAGGAAGAAAATTAAGTGGTTTTGCATAAAAGAAGAGGGTGTGAGGAACCATTTTAGGGAGAGGGTATTAGAGAGGATTTTGGATGGACTAGAAAGTGTACAAGACTGGTGGAGACATAATTCAAATGTAATTCTAAGCTGTGCAATTGAGGTGCTTTGTGAAACATCTGGAAAGATTAGAGCAGAAGGAGGGTTGGTGGTGGAATGATAATGTACAAGATGCAGTGACGGCTAAGAGGAAGGCAAAGCAGAATTGGGACAAGTCCAGAGTGGTAGAGGACAGAGAGAAAAAGCGAGAAGCCAAAAGAGTTGTTGCACAGGCGAAGGCTATGGCATATCAAGACCTTTATGATCAATTAGGAACAAAGGAAGGACAGAGAAAGCTTTATCGATTGGCAAAATGTAGAAATAAGGCATCAAAGGACATCGTACATGTGAGGCAAATAAAAGACTCTGGAGGAAGGGTATTAAGGAGGGACGTGGATATAAGAAACAGATGGAGAATATACTTTGCAGGACTTTTGAATGAAGAAAATGCAAGGACTCAGAAAAGATGGAGAGCCTAATGGGGGGATGGTGGAGAACATTAGTAGAGTGGAAGTGAAGGAAGCCATAAAGAGGATGAAGAATGGTAAATCGGTAGGCCCTGACAGGATCCCAGTGGAGGCATGGAAGGCACTAGGGGAAGTAGGAATTGACCTGTTGTGGGACTTGTTCATAAAAATCTGTCAACAGGAAAATATACCTGAGGAATGGAGGGAAAGTACTCTTGTCCCCATCTACAAGAGTAAAGGAGAAGCTGAAGACTGTAAGAATTACAAAGGAGTAAAGTTGATGTCCCACACAATGAAGATCCTAGAGAGGGTTCTTGATGGAAGACTGAGGAAGATGGTGGAGCTTGCAAAGGAGCAATTTGGCTTCATGCCTGGTCGATTGACGACAGATGCTATCTTTGGGTTACGACAGATGATGGAAAAGTTTTGAGAGAAGCAATGGGAGCTACACCTGGTAAGTCCGTTCCTGTTTAATATTGTGATGGGGGTGGTGACGGAGGAGGTGAGAGAAGACGCACTTGGACTATGTTGTATGCAGATGACATCGTGCTGTGTGCAGAATCAAGAGAAGAAGTGGCAGCTAAACTGGAAAGTTCAAGGAAAATACTGGAAGAGAGAGGTATGAGACTGAGCAGAAGTAAGACAGAGTATGTGTTGCAATGTGGATGGCAACCAGGAGACAGATCTAGAGCTGGAAGGAGATGTCATCAGGAAGGTCAGTGATTTTAGATACTTAGGTTCAACAATGAAAGAGGATAGTGAGGCTGAGAAGGAAGTGGGATGCAGGATACAAGCAGGATGAAAGAAATGGAGAGAGTTCTTTCATCCTGCTTGTATCCTGCATCCAACTGGCTGAAATGCTATGCGATAAGTAGATGCCGATCAATCTAAAAGGCAAAATCTACAGGACAGTAGTGAGACAGCTATGATGTATGCTATGGAAATATGTATGTTATATTTCCCTGAGGAAAAATAACATCAGCAGGATGGTGGTAGCGGGGATGAGAATGCTTAGGTGGATGTGCGGTGTGACCAGAAAGGATCGTCTGAGAAATGACTATGTAAGGGGAACGGTGAAAGTTACGAACTTAGGAGGAAAGATACAGGAGGCGAGGTTGAGATGGTTTGGTCATGTGATGAGGCGGGAGGAAGAGTATGTGGGAAGAAAGGTCATGCAGATGGATGTGCAGGGGAGGAGGAAATGCAGATGGCCAAAGACGAGATGGTGGAGGAGGACTTGAGGATGAAGAACTTGGATGTGGCTACAGCCCAAGACAGGAGGTTGTGGAGGAGACTCACCACAAACAGCAACCCTACTTAAGTGGGAAAAGCTGCAGAAGAAGAAGATTTATTTCCTTGCTGCTTAATTCTACATTCCATGCTATAGCTCCAAGCCTCCTAAGCTTCTCATCATCACTGGCCTTGAGGTTCCTCATTATATCCTTTCCTCATAGAAGTCTTTAGAAAGCTGATCACTATCATGTCACTCTCACCAACTGGGGGAAATATGACACCCAATCACATATTCTAATGAAATGATTACACTTAAAACTCTTGATCCTTGCATTCTCTCCCTTACATACTATAATTAAGATAATAAGATAGTCTCTTAAAAAAGTCACTTTCCTTATACCCTAAAGCTATCGCTTCATTCCAATCTATATTATCATAACAATTACTCTTCTCTTCGTCACTAATACAAGTTGCTTATCATTTCTTCCTCACCATCCTCCACATTCCTTGGCCTATAGGAAATATCCAACTAAATATCTCTTTCTGCTAATCTCCACCTCCCACCATCACCACTAGTTTTCTCTTGCACATGTATCTTGTGTAGATATAATTCCCCCGAAATCATCAGTGACAGTTCCCCCCCCCTTTCTATCCTCATGAAAAACATCATACTCTCTCTCTCTCATTTTTATTCCAATTAGAATATCATCCGTATTCAACCATATTTCGCTTATTCCAACAATTTTTGGGCAAATAAACTCAATCGGCAAATCAATTTTACCTCCCTATTTATAAATGTCTCCGGCATTTGTAAATAAACACAGCAATTCATTTCCAGTCTATAACCAGTGATATCCATGCCACTTGTAGGCTGTGATTTCCCCAAACTTGCCCATACCCAATCGTCTTATCTATATATCTCCTCAAACTTAACTAACCTCCCCCCCCCCTACATCCCATTCTTATGCTGATCATCTCCATACCTAGTTACTGCTGCTTTCAACATCCACTGTCCTTACACCATGTCTCTCTGTCCATCTTGCATTCTTGGTTTAGCATCATCTCTCACACTATTATTCTCATTTACAACCACTTCAGTCTCACCAGTTCTTATCTCCTGATCTTTTCACTTCACTTCTTACTTCCTCTGATCTTGTGTTTGTATCACTCATTACAAACATGAGATCAGAGGAAGTAAGATAGTGTTTGTATCATTCATTACAGTTCCTTCTAGCAGCAGTCCCTCCAGTTGACCCATACCAAATCCATTTAAATGCAACCCTATGTATAAATTCATCCTTCCCTCAAATGCATCTCACATTTACAAACTCCATTTCCTTCTCCTCACACGGTTCTGCCAACATGCTATTCACCACCATTCTGCACAAAAATCTTATGTAATATGCACTCTTTTTTTAAACACATTTTAAAAAATCACATAAGGACCTTTCTATCCAATCTAATCAAAATTATTGAACAAATTAATTTGTTAATGTGTAACAGTTCTGCACCAAAATCTAGGTAATATGCACTTTTTTTAAAAAAGGACACTAAAATATTTGCAAAAATATATTTCAAAATACCACAAAAAATGAATGTAATTTCAATATTGCAATAGCCATTCATTGTTATAAAAGATTGGTTGAAAACATTGCATGGATGCTCTGTAAGCACAATATGCAAACTATTTCAAACCTATTGTTTCTCCCCCCCCCACACCACAAAATACTTATATGTATTTAGTTTTCTTCTGCCCTTTAGTTATTGTTACTTTAGTTGTTCCCCCATCAGTAAAGAATAACAAACACATATGCTAAGTGCACATAATGAGTGGATTATATATGAAAAACATCACTAAATCTATCCACAGACACTTCAGTGGTGCAAAAATATATGCAAAAAAAATTGTGCCAGCAGTGCACAAATCATGCACCAACTGCAAGTCACAAACAAGCTGCACACACCCACCCACCTGTATTTAAAAAGAAAAAATTAAACGCTTAATTTTGGTATAAATAATATATTAAAATGGGGGATATTATGGATCCATCCATATTTTATAGCCAAATATATAAAGAAACTTTTGCATTTTACCAGAGAACTTATGAGAATATAACCTTCAGGATCAGAGCTGTCTTAACCACGCTACTGGCCATGATGTTTATAGACGTCAAGATTATCATGGATGCGAAGTGCATATTAAAATTGTAATACCATTGATATTACACTGAAATATATGATGGATACGAAGCGTATGTGGATGCGTATTTGATCTATAATCGGTAAGGTGGTTAATTTGTTAGCTTACACTATTAAAAGTTGCAAACTCTGCCCAAGAGTCTATATGTTCATCGTTCATTACTGTTTAAATTAGGCTGACAGCTCTTTTGAACTGTTTGTTCTCATCAGAGACCAGGCAGGTGTTAGATCGTACTTTGGGGTGTTAATATTACTCAATTCTTAATGTGTCTTATAACTACATTTTCTGTGGTCAGGGATTGTAAGTTTTCCCTGGGTAACAAAACCCTAACAAATTTAGATTTATACTGTGCCAGTTAGAGTTATTATACCTTAGATATGTTCGGGGGCTCTCAAAATGTTGTAGTCGTGGCCCCTTCTCTTTCTTATTTGGTTATATCTTTCTTTCCCCTTTATCACGGTTCGTTGTTTAGTGAGTGGCAAAATGTCAGTCTCAAACACAAATTTAATACCAGGATTTCAAATGACAAACGTAAAGTTTTATTTTACACTAATAAAATTACATTAAACATGAGATTATCAATTCTTCTGCTATCATAATTTGTTTAAACCACATTCAAACAATATCACATGAAAATCTCACATATTAACACATTTGTCATTTTCTAAGAAAGGCATGCACTTGGGAAATTAATACAAATTTATCTAGACAAAATCTCAGGGAAAAGAGCTAAGGTAACATTTACATATTAGATTGGGCAAGAATCGCTTCACATGGCTCTTTGGACTACCAGTCCGATGTTCCTAAAGCTACTCTAACAAATGAATTAGTTTCAGTTTTCCTTTTAGCGACACTGCTTAACGTGTTTTCCTTTAGCACTCTCACTTAACTTTAAAAAGGACAAAATTGCCTTACTGTTTCTGGCTGCTCACTGTTTCACTGAATCACCACCACGTGCGAGTCACGTGTGCATCCTGGTTGGATCCTTGTTCACACTGCAGATTCTTTTCCCTCCCGTCTCATGGATTAATGCGCACTGAAATTTCGCCGTTAGCTGGGAACATCTGAGGTGTTTGTCTGGGATTTTTTTTTGGATCCTTCAAGGGGAAACATCACGGTTCAGGTTTCACTTAGACCTGAGCCTTCCCTTTCTAGTTGGAGATCATCCTCACTTCCTACCTCCTTTTCCTACCCCGTTTTCTCACCTCGTGTCCTTCACTCTCCGTCTCCCACTTTTTTTTCTCTCAGTTTCTTTCGATCATTCGCCTTTTTTCTTTCAAGGAGCTTATATTCATGGTCGCATCAAATTGCTTCAATGCAAACCCATGAGAGAGCTCCTCTCAGAGAATTAGTTAATCCTTGCTTATAAGGTTCCAATGTAGGCTTGTCAAGATCATGCCCTTTAGGCTCTTAGTCATCACGTTTTCTTTGTTTGCCATAACTTACACATACTATTCCTTTATTTCGATTTATACACATTATTTTCCTTCATTAAAATTACACATATTAAATATTTCACAATCTTTCCCTTTCAATGATTAATTGATATACACTTAATAATTAGATACACACTCAATACACAATTATATGATACACTTTACACTCAATATACTATTATATAATACACTTTACTTTACCCCTCCTTCCTTATTTCTTTCCAATACAATTTTGACCAGCAGTACAGGTATTTTCTCTGGTTTAAAGCTCCTTTCATTGTTAGATCACGAATGAGTGTCTGTCTAAAAGTGTAAAGGCAGGCCTTATTCACGATCTACCACAGGAAACTTGAAGTAAAAGCCTTAGTTCAATACCATAGCAATCAGAAAGTTGAATTAATCATCAGTGAACTCTCAGTAGGTGCAAAATTAATACTGAAATATAGAGCTGAAACACTTCAATTCAGCGTAAACTGAAATACAAAAAGAAAATTAAAAATCTGTTTTAAGCACTAATAAAAAGGAAAACATATAGGCTCCAATGCCCAAGGGTATATTGACATAAGTTCTCTGATAAATTCCAAAGTTTTTGTTTTAAGCTTCTTTCTATATTTGGCTAAAAAATATGGATGACACTATAATGTTCTCCATTTAATAACTATTAATATTTATACAAAGAACAAGCTTATTATTATAATTATTATAATTACATCACACCTCCAGGGAGTCCAAAGACTCATCGAGGGATGCTTATTTTATTGGGAGCTGTTCGTTTTGGGAAAGCAATTCATACAGGGAATTCTATATAAAATTATATCCAATTTTTAAGTATACTGAGCAATAAAGAAACACAAAGTTCAAAACTCCATAAGCCAATTTATGTTATTTTTACTTACTTATAATTTTTGTAATATTCGTTAATTTCTAATCATTACAATATTTCTTAGGAGGAGGATTTAAATAGGAAATTACAGATCACTTGCCCACATGGGCAAGTGATCAAGAAGAGAGAGGGAACCTGCTGATATGTTTTTTTTGAACTGGAGGTCGTAGTCCTTAGGGGGAAAACTGTTTCAAAACATAGAGAAGCATTGCAGATCCTTTTTTAGATGGAGAAGGGTATCAAAGCATTGTAGATCATTTTACCAAAAACCTGAGATACCATTTAGTACCAGTTAGGACTGCAAGATCCCACTCTCCACTCTGTTTTCTTTCTGGAGTGTGCCTGCATGTATGGCCTTAGTATATTTAGTGTATCTGTGCACATGAAGAAGACCAAGGCAAAATATTGGCATAATAATTTATTTGCTAAATAAATTTAGTTAGTAATTATTATCTTCAGATGTGTGTTTTCTCCTCTAAACACCAATATGTATGTAATTTCTACATGATGATTATATAGCAATTACTTTTTACAATTAAATTCATACAATAAAATACTTACCCAGAACCCAAAACAGCAGCTCCTACAGCAAGGATCCCACATCCACAGCCTAAATCAGCTATCAGATAATCTTCTATGTTACCGTAACGACTATGAATTGTGTACAACATGCGTGCTAAATTTCAAATAAAATATATATTTATTGTTTATATAACAGAATGATAAACTGACTACTCATACAGAAATGCAATAAGAATATAGAAGAATAATAAAATTAATTATAATTAAATCTTGCAGGAAGAAAAATTCTGAAATCACAATTTCATGATAACTTTAATTAACCGAGGAAGTCATATAGCCAAATTACATTTTTCAAAGTCTTCTAGTTCTGTGATTTACCACCAGAAACATGGTCCAGACTTTGGGTGTATTATGGCTGTCTTTTTTGCTTGTCCCACGACTTGGAATAATGAACAGTGTATAGTATTCAATGAAAAAGGCTTGCAGATTTAATCATTATCTAAATAACTACGTATCAATATCTACAAACAGATATATCTAAATTACCTAAATTACACATCAATATCTACAAATAGATATCTATCTAAATAATTACACTCAATATTTCAGTTTCTATGTTGAGATATCTTAATAAGTAAAGTATCTATAAAGTCTTTGTGTAGATTGAATTTTTAATAACTTTAGTCATCTACAAAATGTAGCAGAGAGAGGGAATTTATTCAAGATTTAAATAAAATTGTTAATTATTCATTTGTTATAATTTCTTTCTTTTATTTTCAATGTAATAAACTGTACACTCCACTGAATGGCTTCAATTGAAGAAAAGGTCTATTGTATTCTCTTGTAGCTGAGCTGAAAAGTCTGTATCAGTACGATCAGAAGAAAATTTAGGAACTCATTACAACAAGGAATCACTCTAGAGAAATTCAATTACAAACAGAATGAAAACATGACCAGGAATAAAAATTAGACTTCATCTGTAGAGCAAGCTTTTACAAACAGTCCATGAAAATCTGTAAGACAGGTATCACTGAAACTAGGTATTCCCAAAACAAGAGTTCACAAAATTCTCCAAACAAAACTACAATGGCAAGCATGCTACTACTACTCCTTGACATTACAGCCCATTTAGGACCTGGGCCTGTCTCAATATAACCTTCCATTCTTCGTGATTCTGTGCCTCGTTCCTACAATTCTTTACTAACATTTTCTTTAAATCGTCCTCCACATCGTCAAACAATCTCCTTTTTGGTCGTCCTATGAGTCTAGATCCACCCAGTCCAAACACGAAGACCTTTTTTATGGCTCTGTCATCCCTCATTCACTGAATATGTCCTAGCCATCTCAGTCTTCTCACCTTTATTTCAGTAATAATATCCACTTCATTCAATTTTTCAATTATTTCTTTGTTGTTCCTCACTCTCCAAAGTCCATTCTCGTTAATTGGGCCAAAGACGTTTCTTAATACCTTTTGTTCCCATATTTGTAATCAGTTTTGATCTCTGTGGATCAATGTCCATATTTCACAGCTGTACAAAAATGCGGGTTTGAGGATTACTTTATATAGCTGGATTTTACTTTTTATTGAAATCAAATCAGAATTTAATAGCAGTTGAATACTATAATAAGCTCTATTTGCTGCAAATATTCTATAAGTAATTTCAAATGACACATCATTACTGTCTGTTATTACTGAGCCCAAATATGCGAACTACTGTACTCATTCAAAAGTTTCTTCATCTACTGTGAGATTTTGGATTTTTCAAATTTTTGTTTATCTCTGGAAACAATTAAGTATTTTGTTTTAGTTTCATTTGTTTGTAGTTCCATTTTCTTTGCCTCCTCCCTCATTTGTCTATAAACCCTCTCTGAGACTTCTCTCAGTCCTTCTAATACAGTCCACATCAAAAGCTGTAGACTTCTATTTATAATAGTTCCAGCTCTGTTTATGATTACATTTTGTATTACTCTTTCAAGGCATAGGGTGAAAAGCATTGCTGATAGTTGGTCGCCTTGTCGTAATCCTTTAGTTATCCTGACAGCGTGAGTTCACTCTGTGTTTGTACTCTACACATGGTCATTTTAAGTGATCTTATCAATGTGGCTGGAATTCCCTCATAACTTTAAATAGCTTATCTCTATTAATGTTATCATAGGCTTAATTAGAAGAAACACACGTATAAACCACAGTGAAAATTATTTAATTGTAAATATTTCATCCTAAGTATCTTAGGACATCATCAGTACAGTATTTAAACAAAAATTAGGAATAACATACAGTTAGGGCTCATGATTACAATAGAATCTCATGAAAACGTGCATAACGTGCTAAAGTAGTACAAAAAAAAAAAAAAAAAACGTTAATTATTTAACACAGTTTTGTATGATAATTTCCCATACTTTAGGAATAGTAAGAAAGTCATTGCGGTTTAGGTTTGGTCTGTGTAGTAGGGCTTCAGAACTTTCTTTGTATAAATGTTCATGTTTAAATAAAGATCTATGTAAAAGTTTAGCCTTTTCCCAATGGATCCTATGGTTTGGATTTTCAATTCTGTGTTGAGAGAGGCCAGATTTCTGCGGTTTAAGAAGACGAATGTGGTCTCGATGTTCCGAGATGCGTTTCTGAACAGACTTACCTGTCTGTCCAAAGTAAGATAATTTGCATGAGCATGGAATCTCATAAACACCAGGCAACATCAAGGGTGAGAATTTGTCCTTAGGAGAAGGTAATAAGTTGTAAATTTGGTTGATAGGTTTGTAAGTAGTGGCAAAATTGTATTTCTTCATAATTTTAGAAAGACGTTCTGAGATGCCTTTAACGTAAGGTATGGGAATCCTATGCACTTCTTCCTGTCTGGTTTGATGTATGCAGAAGTGACTGATGATTTTTTGAGTTGTTTTGGGATTATATCCATTTAGGATGGCTGTATTTTTGATAACTTCTATTCCTGGTTTAAAGATTCTTCAGAAGAGCAGAATTTGTGTGCTCTGGAAACTAGTGATTTAATAATGCCAGATTTCTGAGATGGATGATGAGCAGAAGAATTGTGAATATAGCGACCTGAGAATGTAGGCTTGCAAAAGACAGAAGTGGCGATGGAACCGTCTTCTTTTCTTTTGATGTGTAAATCCAAAAAAGAGATACCCTGTGGAGATTCTTTTTCTAACGTAAAGTTGATGCGATGATGAAGAAGGTTAATTTTATCTAGAAACAGTTGTAATTCAGGTTCGGGATGATTCCATACTGCAAATACGTCATCGACATATCTTAGCCAAATTTTTGGTTTCGGTTCAAAAGTGAATATTTTTTCCTCAAGGTGTTCTAGAAACAAATTTGCTAGGTTTGGTGATAAAGGAGATCCCATTGCTGTCCCTTTCTCTTGCTTGTAAATTTGACCTTTCCAGGTGAAGTAACCTGATGCAATAACAAACTTGAACAATTCAACTATATCAGACAGAAATTTTTGAGTTAGTAATTCTATTGTTTCTTTATGGGGAATGTTAGTGAAGAGGGAGACAATGTTGAAGCTGATTAACAAGTCAGTTTTTGATAGTTGAATGTCTTTAATTTTTGTGTGAAACTCAGTAGAATTTTTGATTGAAGAGACTGAGTGGCCTATGTGAGGGCAGAGAAGGTTAGATAAGAATCTTGGTAACTTGTACGTTGGACAGCCGATACAGTCTACGACAGGTCTAAGTGGAACATTAGTTTTGTGTAGCTTAGGTAAGCCATAAATTCTAGGTCTTGCATGGTATGTCTTAAGTTTTTTGATTGTTTCTTCATCTAAGGAGGAAGTTTCATTAAGTAGCTTATTTAATTTTCTGAGTTGACGATTCGTAGGATCAAAATCCAATTTGGAGTAAGTATTACGATCTTAAAGAAGTAAATTAATTTTTCGGTCACATGAATTGGTATCATAATAAATTTAGTTTAATCCTTTATCCAAGTGTGAGCAAACAAAGTTTGCGCCTGAAAGTATCTTCAGGACTGGGTTAAGGTGGTACTACACCAGGGCAACTCGTTGCAAAGGTGGAGCAAGCTACCAACACTCCTATCCTAGTATCTCCCATAATGCAAAACACAGCTCCTTGCGGATATGTCTAATGTTATGCATTAGACATATCCGCAAGGGAAGGGCCACTACCCAGACCGGTTTCGACCTTTATTGAGGTCTCTTCAGTGGGAGCCAGGCCCAAGTCGAGATATCAGGAAGAAGCATTAGCAGGTCATCTCCACCTATAGGAATTGCCAATTGGTGTGCCACCCTTTTTTAATAAATTACTCTGGATTTAGAGAAAGATGTTGAAAGATGTTGCCCTGGTGTAGTACCACCTTAACCCAGTCCTGAAGATACTTTCAGGCGCAAACTTTGTTTGCTCACACTTGGATAAAGGATTAAACTAAATTTATTATACTCTAACCAAGTGGAAAATAAACTTTCAACATCTTTCTCTAAATCCAGAGTAATTTATTAAAAAAGGGTGGCACACCAATTGGCAATTCCTATAGGTGGAGATGACCTGCTAATGCTTCTTCCTGATATCTCGACTTGGGCCTGGCTCCCACTGAAGAGACCTCAATAAAGGTCGAAACCTGTCTGGGTAGTGGCCCTTCCCTTAATGCATAACATTAGACATATCCGCAAGGAGATGTGTTTTGCATTATGGGAGATACTAGGATAGGAGTGTTGGTAGCTTGCTCCACCTTTGCAACGAGTTGCCCTGGTGTAGTACCACCTTAACCCAGTCCTGAAGATACTTTCAGGCGCAAACTTTGTTTGCTCACACTTGGATAAAGGATTAAACTAAATTTATTATACTCTAACCAAGTGGAAAATAAACTTTCAGAATTGGTATCAAGAACCACAGTGGTATTTCCTTTATCAGCTCTAGTAATGATTAAATTTTTGTTACGTTTTAAGGAAATAATAGCTTTCAATTCCGACGGTGGGATATTTAATTCTGAAGGTTTGGCATTGTAGATCACTTTAGCTACTTCGAAACGAAGTTTGTTGGCTTCAATACTGGAGAGATGCTTAATGTT
This sequence comes from Typopeltis vanoorti, assembly GCF_054136105.1. Classification (NCBI taxonomy): domain Eukaryota; kingdom Metazoa; phylum Arthropoda; class Arachnida; order Uropygi; family Thelyphonidae; genus Typopeltis; species Typopeltis vanoorti. Next base: position 45,921,580 of record NC_143554.1, read on the forward strand.
TCTTTCTATATTATGTATAAAGTCTAAATATGGGAAACACTTTGGTGAAATCGCAAATTTATGGCCTCTTGCTAGAACATTTAATTCATCTTTTGTTAGTTGACGGTTAGATAAATTGATTACCCATTTTTCCGTTGGTAATTTGTTAGTGATCTTTTTTGATCGATTTAATAGATTAAGGTATTTAATATGTAGAGCACTATTGCTTTTATCAAAAGCTTTTTTTCCCAAATTCTTTGAGACAGTTATAATTAATTGTAGCAATTCTTGATTTAACGTATTTGACAAATCTGTTTCTAGTTCTGTAATATTTAAATTATTTGTTGCTAGTTCATGCTTAGACACTCGTAACTGATTGAGTAGTAAGGAATGACTTGCTTTTTGATAGATTTTATGGGTGCCTGGAGATTTGATGGTTTCTTTCAGTTTTGCAAAGGTTGGAATAAGATTATCACGTCTGCACTTTTTTAAAAAAGATATTCTAGCTCGTAGCTTACTCTGTTTTAGTTGCAGTTTTCCTAGTAAGTTTGTCTTCTGCGCTGTCATTTCCCCGTGAAGGAATAAGACTTTTTTAAATAACGAAACCATGGTGCGTTCATAATTAGAAGAAACACACGTATAAACCACAGTGAAAATTATTTAATTGTAAATATTTCATCCTAAGTATCTTAGGACATCATCAGTACAGTATTTAAACAAAAATTAGGAATAACATACAGTTAGGGCTCATGATTACAATAGAATCTCATGAAAACGTGCATAACGTGCTAAAGTAGTACAAAAAAAAAAAAAAAAACGTTAATTATTTAACACAGTTTTGTATGATAATTTAAACCATGCTCATGCAAATTATCTTACTTTGGACAGACAGGTAGGTCTGTTCAGAAACGCATCTCGGAACATCAAGACCACATTCGTCTTCTTAAATCGCAGAAATCTGGCCTCTCTCAACACGGAATTGAAAATCCAAACCATAGGATCCATTGGGAAAAGGCTAAACTTTTACACAGATCTTTATTTAAACATGAACGTTTATACAAAGAAAGTTCTGAAGCCCTACTACACAGACCAAACCTAAACCGCAATGACGTTCTTACTATTCCTAAAGTATGGGAAATTATCATACAAAACTGTGTTAAATAATTAACGTTTTTTTTTTTTTTTTTTTTTTTTTTTTTTTGTACTACTTTAGCACGTTATGCACATTTTCATGAGATTCTATTGTAATCATGAGCCCTAACTGTATGTTATTCCTAATTTTTGTTTAAATACTGTACTGATGATGTCCTAAGATACTTAGGATGAAATATTTACAATTAAATAATTTTCACTATGGTTTATACGTGTTTCTTCTAATTATGAACGCACCACAGGTTTCGTTATTTAAAAAAATATCATAGGCTTGTTTAAAGTTCACAAACAAATGATGCAGATTAACATTAAACTCGTAGCATTTCTCCATTATAGTTTGTATTTTAAAAATCTGTTCTATTGTTGATCTACCAGTGATAGTCACATTGATAGTCGCCCAGCATTTCTTCTATAAAAGGTGCCAATCTAGCTGATTTGCAAATATTTTGTAAGTCACTGCTAACAGTGATATTCCTTTATAATTTTGGCACAGAAACTTATCATTTTTCTTATGGATAGGGAAGATAATAGCAGTATCCCATTCAGTAGGCATAGACTCAGTTTCCCATATCTCTGACAAGCACTCATGGATTTTGATTAATATTGATTGCTCATCATATTTTAATAGTTTGACTGGTATTCCGTCTTCACTGGATGCTTTATTATTTTTCATTCTTTTTAGGGCAAATTCCACTTCATGTAGCTCTGGTACTTCCTCTGTCTCAGCTTTTCTTATACTTTGCCAGGGGTTTGTTAAGCTAATCTTCTGGAACATTAGTTTCCAAGCTTGTTTTGTCCTGAAAGAGATCTTCAAAATATTCTACCCACCTTCTCAAAATATTCTCCTTTCCAACAAGCAAGTTGTTCACGGTCTCTGCAGAAAGTTGTTCTGTGCTGAAATCCACCTTTTATCTTATTATACATTTTCTTAATTTGTCCCATATTCTTCAAAATCTCAATTTCATTTAGCCTTGTCCTTTCCCGTTCATGCTTCTTTCTTCTGCACATCTTTTTGGACTGTTTTTGTTTTTCTCTTTATTCATTCACATTTACTCGAGTTTTCTGTTCAAGCATCTTTAGACAAGCTGTATTTGTCTTCAACGCATTTTTTTTCGTTCCGAATCATACCATTCATTTCGTTTATCATTGTTTCTGAATCCCAGAACTTCTTTAGCCACTTTGGCAATTTTATTCTTAATCCTTTCCCATTTTTTTATCTATAGCCATATCACTGATATATTCATCCTCTTTTTCTTCATTTATTTCTTCACTCAATCTTTCAACATATTTTTGCCTGATTTTTCCATCTTTTAATTTTCGGATGTCATATCTTGATGTTCTCCTTCTACCCACCTTATTAATTTTTATTCTTTGTTTATATTTAATTCTTAACAAGTAATGATCCGTATCACAATCTGCTCCTCTAAAACTTCTTACATCAACGATATCTTCACGTCATCTATCAACCATCACATGATCTATCTGATTTTCTGTTATTCCATCTGCTGATCTCCAGGTAAGTTTATGCAACATTTTTTATGTGGGAAACAGGTTATACATATGATCATATTTTTGCCGCTTGCAAAATCAATTAGTCTCATGCCATTTTCATTACTTTCTTTATGTGCACTATCTCTTCCAATTGTTGTTCGGAAGGTCTCTTCCTTTCCTACTTTGGCATTCATGCCTCCTAGAACCATTTTAACATCATGTTTTGATTACTGATCATATATCCTCTCCAGTGATTCATATAAGTTCACCTTATCTTCTTCTTCACAAGAGTCCTCGGATGGTGCATGTTTACACATAAGTGAAATATTGAACATCTCAAACTTTATTTTCAGTACACAAGTCGTTCATTAACTGGTTTAAAATCAAGAACCAAGTGTTTCCAATTTTTATCAACCAAAAATACAGTACCAAGGCTTTTTGATCTCCTCCACTATAAAAAAATAATATGTGTTCTGGTATCAAATATGCCACTTCCTTTCAATTGCACCTCCTATAATGCTGTTATTCTCACTCTATATATCTCTGTTAGTTCTTCACACACTCTCCTCAATGCTCCTGGTCTGTTCAGGCTCAAGACATTCCAGCTTCCAAACCAATATTCATAATCCTTTTTCTGTTATCCAGGTTGTTCCGTGAAGTCCGTCCAGTTAATTTTCCTTTTGACTTTCTTAACAAGTTGACCAACTATACCCCCCCCCTAGGGACTGGGTAATGATTTTAGTTACCTTTTACGACATGCATGGGCTACATTGGGACTATTCTTTAAACCCTGGTCACCACATGGGGAATCGCCAAGCATACATGATTCAAATCAACAATATGTTGCTGTTGTAAGAAAACTATCATGCAAGATTAGCTTTCCTCCATCAATTTAATCATGATATTGTAAATAACACATTTGTTGTAGGTCTTACTACCGAGTTATAAATAAATTATAAATGATAAATGTTATAAACTTCCTTTGTAACAAAAAGAAGCCACTTTGCATTATGAGATACTGAGGCAACTGATGTAAAGTCAACTAGTAATGTAGATATTTCACGGCCAAACTTTAGTTTACATATGTTTTGGAAATGGATTAAAACAAAATATAATTTTTGTCATTTATAATTTGCCTTCATCAGAAGGTTAACCACCATAATTACCATATTGGGGTACAGAGAAACCACAAAATGTGTGGGAACATAAATAATCTCAAGATTCTCCTAAAGCAAATGATTGGTGTGGTGCAGCAACGCATAACTGATTCATTCTTTTATGAAGGATTGTGAACGGTGAAGCTTATTTTGACATACTGTAGAATTACCTTATTCCTGAACTTTGAACAATGAGCTGCCTTGTCCCGTAGCCTGCAGTATTAAGAATTTTTAAATAAGATTTCCAGGATAGATGAATCAGAAGAGGTGGACCAACATCTTTGGCCACCTCACTCACCAGACTTGTTCCCATTAGATTTTTTTTTTCTGTGGAAATGTTAATTAAAACTAAGTTTATTCAACAAGGCCTCACTCTTAATGATCTTCATGGTAAGATAACAAATGTGATCCATAGATATAACTCAAACACAACTGCAGAACACATTTTCAAAATCATGTTATACTTTACAGCCAAAATGATGGTGAACATGTTGAAACTTAACATTCCTGCAATTAAATATGCTAAATCTTGAAATTTATTCAAGATTTAGCAGATTAAAATGCAATGCTGTTTTCGATAAGAAACTGAGGAACTTATAAGCACATTTTTGTAATAGATTTCATGGTTTGATATGAACACAGATGGATAAGAAAATAACTATTTATTAACTTAAAAGCTAATATTTCGCTGGTATTATATCCAGCATCTTCAGAGCACACAACACAAAGTTTGTTACAAATGCGCAAAACAACCACAATCTGGTGTAACAGTGGGGCTAGTAAAAGTAATTGCAGCATGCAACACAAGACTAAAGTCCTAATATGGTGCCATCTAGGTTAAAAAAAAAAAAAAAAGTTTTGAAATAGTAATCCAAATGATAGTCTTAGAAAGTTTGAAAAAATGAAATAAAATAAAAGTAATAAATATTAATTTGGTCTTAAGATGACTGTCTCCCAAATCTTTGGTAGATTTATACAGTCATACGGTTTGGAGTATGTTTTAAGGCTTCTGTTGATTCCAGGAACAACCTCTCTGACTTGTAGAAGCTTCTGTGCATTACTTTTGTTTCTTTCCAATTGATCCTGTGTGCAGGGGTATCCAAAGCATGGTCTGCCAGACCTGACTTGCCATAGCGAAAGTGTCGGATATATTTTTTGTATTCACTGAGGCGGATGTCCACAGTTCTTCCTGTCTGTCCTTAGTAGGCTTGATGGCAAGAACAGGGCACTTCAGACTCCTGGATGTGATAAAGGAGTGCATTTGTCCTTAGGTGAACGGACATTTGTCCTTAGCGTATAAGCACATTAGTGTCATTGATGTGGGGGTGCAAGTGAGGACACAGAAAGAAGTTTGGTTACATTTACAAAAATGTAATATTTAATGAGGAAGCCTGTTCCAGAAGATAGAGGGAATAAAAGAGGAAAAGAAGCAGGTTTGATGTGTTTGCAGTTGCACTGAAAAGAGATGCTGTTCTTGTTTTCAGAAAATGAAGGAATGATGATTGCCAATTCAGTAGAGCAGTGATTACCATAGAAGTACTTGCAGAACAGTGCTGAAACATTGTCTCTGAGAGTTAGCAGTTTCAAGTGATCCCTCCTTTACAGAGTCACTTGAAACTGCTAACTCTAATTAAACTGCTATGAGTTTAATTGCTCTCTAGAGGAGTGTATCAAGAATTTTTTGGGAGATTTTAGATATTTCAAGGAAATATTACTATCATGGAAATATTACAAATATTTCAAGTAACTGGTTCTCACCGGTTTAACTCACATCAAACTTGTTTTTCCCTTGGTATATAGTAGTTCATGCTCCAACACGCGCTAGGAGAAATTTGCATGTTTTCTCACAATCAATCAAATGATATCACAAAGAATCTTCTGGATATATTAAAATTACATACATTACAGTTTCTTATAATATTATTAAAGGAATAAAGCAAATAAAATAAATGACACTTTAATACAGAGCTTTTTCATATCTATAATATATGTTAAAATTACATAAATAAAATTAACTAACAAAACTCAAAAGGATTACATGAATAACATTTTATAAGCAAGAGACTAAAAAAATAAATTTAAATAAGTCCTGCTTATGATATGGTAGATGATGTTAATTATGAATGAAGTATTATTATTATAAATATCTTCATTCACAATTTAACACACCCACACAAGAGTAGTTTGGCATTATAACAGTGCCAAATGGGACAGTCTCCGAGACTACTATGCTTCATTCCCATGGTTAGACTATTGTTTCCAGCTTCCAGTCCAAACATATGCACTGAACGCATCACCAAAGTGATCCTCACTGGCATGAAAACATATATTCTCCACGCTACTCAGACCTGCAATCCCCTTAACAAAACCCTGGTTCTCCAAAAAATGGGCCAAGGCTGTACAAATGAAAAATTAGGCGTACCACAACTGGCTCAAATCAAGAACCCCATCCTCATTCATTCATTGCCTATACTGAAGCCCGAAACAAATGCAAGAAAATTATCAATACTTCCAAAACAGAATTTGAACGGGCCAAAAGCAGGAAGCTTGCAGCCTGTCCAAACGGCAGCTGTGCCTTTTGGTCTCTTGCCAAGGCAGGCCGTAACTTTTGCCCTACACTATTCCCACCTCTATCATACCCAGATGGCTCAATAGCGACATTACCCACAGAAAAAGCTAATCTCCTGGCATCACACTTTGCCTCCAATGCACATACGCATAACTGACAATGGCAAAAGCCCTCCAGTCATTCCAACTGCCCAACATACAATGCCCCCATTTAGACATCAGGTTTGTGATGTCTTTTTTGCCAAAAAGACATCACAAACCTGATGTCTAAATTAGACACAAAAAAGTCTCCTGGTCCTGATGGCATTCCCCCAATTATCCTGAAGGTCTGTGCATCGGAACTCACTCCTATCCTATGTCACCTGTACACACTCTCTTACTCCACTGGTATATATCCGAAAACCTGAAAACTGGCCTATATTCAACCCATTCATAAAAAGGGTGACAAATCACTACCATCTAACTACTGCCCTATCTCACTCACTTCAGTCCTATCTAAAGTAATGGAGAAAATCATCAACTCTCAACTCCTAATCTACCTTGAAGGTACCCGGCTATTAAGTGACCACCAGTACAGATTCCGTCAAAGCCGTTCAACAGGAGATCTACTCTCATACATCATCCATCACTGGACAAACACCATGGAGAAATTCGGTGAATCCCAAGTAGTTGCACTCGATATCTCCAATGCCTTTTGCCAGCTTCCTGTCTGGACACACAATATGTGTGATGGTAGACGGCTCCCTATCCTCTCACCATCCAACTAATGAAACAATAAATGCTGGGGTTCCTCAAGGTTCAGTTCTCTCACCGATCCTCTTCCTTCTCTATATCAATGACCTACTTCGGTTGACCTCTAACCCAATACATAGTTTTGCAGATGACAGCACATTACATTCCTCCCTTTCATTTGACAAACCCTACTCTGCACAACTCACCTCAACCCACAGAACATCAACCACCACTGCCCTTAATTCTGACCTCCAAGCCATCTGCCAATGGGGCTCAGATGACCTCGTCAACTTCAACGCTAGCAAAACCCAGTTCTGTCTTATTTCTCACAAAAAAGAACCATTTTCCCCCAGCATTGTTTTTGATAATACTCAAATTCCCAGACAAGGTGAAATTTCTCTTCTCGGAATTACCTCGACATCAAGCCTCTCCTGGCATAAACACATCACAACCATCCTCAGCTTCCAAAAAATTAGGCTTCCTCTTTCACTAAAGGCGCTAGTTCACCTCTAAACAGTTGTTAACACTATACAAGTCACAACTCTGCTCAGCTCTCGAATACTGCTCTCACATTTGGAGTGGGGCTCCAAAAAGCTTCCTCAAAATGCTTGACTCAATACAGAGGAGAGAAATTAGACTAATAAATGACCCATTCCTCACCAATCTCCCCTCGCTTTCACATAGACGCCTGGTCTCCACAATCTGTATATTCTATAAATATTTCCATGGGAAATGCTCATCTGAAACAGCATCAATAATTCCCCCACCCTGTACTAAGCCCACTAGAACACATACAGCTGCCGCCCAACATCCTTTCACAGTACACCTCGAAACCCACAGAACAAGTTTCTATTCCTCCTCATTCATCCCCGCTACTGCAGTACTGCGGAACAGTCTTCACCCAGACTTATTTCCCAAGAAATACAATATACAGGCGTTCAAATCTAACGTAAACCAGTTTCTCCTTTCGCAACCCACCACCTATATACGGTACTAACGTACTATAGGTTGACCAGCCAACCTCCTGTATATGGGTCCAACATAAAAATAAAAATATTATGAAGAGGAAACAGTTCGTAGTAGTAAGGGAATAGAATTTCTGGAATTTTTGAGGAACAAATGTCTCGGGCAGCATGTAATAGGAAGGAACACAAGGTTCAAGAGTTTTGGATTTGGTCCTGGCATCAAAGGACTTGATTTTAACTAAAATGTCATCCTTACCCCCAGTTGGAGAAAGTGACCATGTAGTCTTAACTTGGGGGACAAATAAACATGCAGAAGTATCAAGAAGAAAGGAATTTATGTGAAATTATAAAGCAGTGATGAGCTATGGAAATTTTAACAAAGGGCTCGCATCATTGAGAAAAAAAAAAAAGCCGTATTTCAAACAAAAACTTTTATTAATACAGCTTGTGTACAAATTCCAATCAAAAAGTATGAGAGGACAATCAACCTCTAAAGGCTATCATTTTTAAACATATATTTCATGATCTAAACATGAAATATTTGCACACAATCAACTGTGTTAATTTATCTTACATAAGAAATATCTTACATAAGAAAAACATTTTTTAACTATCAAAATATAATAAGAATGAAATCTTTTATAATCTTTTATGAAACATTTGATTGGCTACTGGTTTTACGATTGGCCATCAGAAGGGAGAAGGGTAAAGATAGCACATGCGCTTATTTTAATTTCAAACTTGGACACATTCATTATAGAGGAGTTGAAACAATAATTCCATATAATCTATACACTGCCGAATAGACTAATTTTTGTTATGTTGCCATATGAGTTTGTTGCTTAATACGTTTCAAAAAAAAATTTTTTTTTAAATAAAAAAGTAAACAAAAAGAACGAGGCACTCTCAAATTTGAGAAAAATTTAACAAAGGGCTTGCGTGAGCCCCTTATAGCTCACCACTGATTATAAGGCAGGTGATTATAATAATCTCAGAAATCAGCTTGGGACAGTTTCATGGGTGGAAGAACTGGAAGAGTGAGATATCACCAGTCCATGGAGACTACCCCTTTTTTTTTTGGATTTTATAAAGACATTTGACAGGTTGTCACATGATAAGCTGATGTAAGTTTTTTCACTTGGTTATACATTAAAGATGCCAAGAAGTTATATTCTTGGTCTAATCCTTTATCCAAGTGCAAGCAAAGAATGTTTGCATGTGAAGTATCTTCAAAACTGGGCTACTTATATATAGAGGATAATGACTTCAAGTCAGTTGCCTTAGTATTCCGCAGTGCAAAGCATACTATAGGAACCTAAGGCAACTGATGTGAAGTCATTAGTTTCTATATACAAGTAGCTCAGTCATGAAGATACTCCATGCAAACATTGTTTGTTTAAACCAAGAATATAACTTCTTGGCATTTTTATGTATGATAAGCTGATATTTAAGTTACTACACATGGGTTTAGATACCAGGCTAGTGAAAATGGATTGAGGATTGCCTGTCCAAAAGATCAGAGTGGAATGAACTGCCAGAACTAGTTGCGAATACCCTGACAGTAATGAGTTTAAGGAGAAGTATGATAGGTATTGTGTGTAAAGAGGTTAGCGTGGGTCTTTTGCAATGAGTCTTCTGACGCCACGGAGATACCCATATAAAATAACTTAGTGAAACCACTAAACTAGCAGCACAAAATGCAGTGTTCAAATCAATTTTAACTAATGGGAAACATGGGCTAGAAATAAAGCAGCTGACCAAAGACTATAGGTGAGAATTCTGAGAAAAATTATAGGAAATGATTGCATCAATGAAAGATTCGTATTAAAAATGAAAATATTAGAAAGGAACTTCACAACATTAACTCAAGAACGCACAGGGTGTCCCAAAATTCACACAAGATTTAAATTTAGCGCCATTTGTGCGGTAAAGTGTTGCCAACGAGAAAAAAAAGGCACCGTGACAGCTGACAGTTCAGGGTTATTAAAAATGACCACACACAGCGAAGAGAGTTCGTTGAATGGATTATGGAACAACAACAAGTGGATGCTTATTTTTTGAACAAAATCATCTTCAGCGATGAGGCTCATTTTCATCTTGATGGCTTCGTTAATCGACAAAATTGTCGCATTTGGGGTTCAGAAAATCCACAAGTGATTGGTGAGAAACAAATGCATCCACAACGTGTCACTGTTTGGTGCAGATTTTGGGCTGGAGGCATCATCAGTTCATTCTTCTAAATGCGGCTGGTAAGGCAATAACAGTTGTGCCTAAATTGGAAGATATGGATGTGAACGACATGTGGTTTCAACAAGACGGTGCCACATGCAATACAGCCCGAGAAACAATTCAATTACTGCATGAGTCATTTCCTGGTCGTTTAATTTCCCATTTTGGTGATCAGAATTGGCCTCCCAGATCATGTGACTTAATGCTGTTGGACTTTTTTCTTTGGGTTTTTTTGAAGTCTAAGGTTTTTTATGCCAACAAGCCCACGACCACCCACACCTTGAAGGAGGAAATTGAGTGCTGTATCAACGAAATTCAGCCACATTTATGCAAAACGGTCATGGAAAATTTCGACAAAAGAGTGCATATGTGCCAGCAAAGCTGTGGAGGCCATTTACCCAATATGCTATTCCATGCATAACCCTATACTGTATACTTTATGAATCAATAAGAAATTACAATTTTTAATTAAAAACCTGTGTTTTCTATCAAAATTACTTCTTGCGTGAATTCTGGGACACCCTGTATGAGCTAATCTAAACTGTATAAGTTAATCTATGATCACTTAAACAGAGTGGAAAAGGAAAGATTAACAAGACAAGTCTAGGTACTCTGATGCAGTTAATAGCACCTTAGAAGATTGAAATGAAAGATCTGATCATACTGAAAGCATAATAAACTGCAGATTAATTTAGAAAAAAAATTGTTCATAGGAAGCTGTTATTAATATAAAATCAATTTTGTAGTAATTATGTCCAAATACACCCTTGAGAGTACATAAGAAAAAATGATGATTATAAATTTTCAGAATTGGTGACTAAGTCTACTCAATTACTTGAAATTACTCCGAAGGCACATAATTTATTAAGTATGAATTATATACTTTTGGAGGCCTATCCCAAAGTAAAAATATCGAAATGTGTGAACTAACCTGCAATATGTGGACTAGTCCTATACTGCTCAAGATGACGCTTTGGTTTATCAAATGTCTCAACATCTTCAAGTATACTTTCCAGTTCTTTAAGTTTCATACTAAATACACACATACAAAAAAAAAAAAAAAAAGTTATTTATTCCAACTAATTTACCCCCAAAAAAGATATGTTACAAAAAATACTTACCTAGTGTTGGAGTGAACTTTGTTCCTGAAGGAAGTACTCCCTGGGAAAGGATGTCCCACTGCACTATGGGGAATGGCTTAGGTGGGAGATGAATTTCATGTTTGGTGTGAAACCACCACCACCCTGCTTACCCTGAGGTCTGAAGTGGCTTGAAAAAGTTTAATTTTTGGTCTCTAGAACAGGGTTTTTCAAACTATGTAAAAATAAAATAAAAGGATAAAAAATATAAAATAGATCATTTTATATTGCGATGATGGCATCAGTGGCAATATCATATTAAAAATGAGAATATTAGGAAAGAACTTGGCATTATTAGCATTCAGGAATGTGTTAGCAGAGCTAATCTCAGGTGGTATGGTCACTTAAACAAAATGGGAGAGGAAAGATTAGAAAATCAAGTGTTCTCTGCCAGGCTGACAGGAAAAAGATCCAGAGGGAGACCAAGATATCGGTGGATTGATAAGGTAAAAAAAGTGTCTTAGAAGATAGAAAAATAAGATCTGACAAAGTTGGAGTCTCGACAGGTAACAGACTGATTTGGAGGAAAACTGCGAATAGGAAGTTAGTGCTACATGAAAAATTTACATCGTTACTATCATATCCTGCATACCCCCTTAAGTACATGTCAGGAATTTGATTATGAAATTATAAACTATAAAAACTTATTATAAAAACAGAAAAAAATCCTTAGCTCACCCATGGTACAAATGCACTAAATGTTTACAAATAACTTTTTTTTTTTTTTTTTTTGATACCTGCACATCAACTGAATTCTGATAGAGCCAATATAACTGTACTTCAATTATCAGAATAGTAAGTTCTGACACGTGAAGGGTTTTACAATGGTAGATTGCTATATTAATATCAAATATTATGATTTACTGCCTAGAGCACATCAATATTTATATTAATCCATTATCAACACTCCTAAAAATACTGTGGTATTTAAAATCACACATACAGACATCACTGAATGTTAAATTTGCTAGTATATACACAGGTAACCCTCATATAACGCGGATGTTCAGTTCCATAGAAATGCCGCATTATATAAAGCACGTTATGCGAGACTCAGATCACATAAAAAAAGTAGGGTTAGGTTCCGAATTATTTTTTTTAAAGATTATATAAACAATAACATATCCAACAAAAAAATATTTTTATTTAATTCAAGTAATTCATGTAAGTTAAGAAAACATATAAACTATGAAACAAATACATAGTATAAAATTATAAAAAATTATAAATTGTACATAAACTTCACTGCACATAATACATAAATGTTTTAGGCAAAATAAAATAAAGTGTATATTTTAATCGTCGTCACTCTCTTCAAAACTAACATTTTGTAGATGTTCTTTATTTACAAGTGACCAGACATCATCATCACTTGATATCTCCTGGACATCATTTGTATAATTCTCATTGCATACTTTGGCTGGTTTAGTTATCGAGAAGTCAGTATTAAGACCTTGCTTACTACTACTACTATGCTGCATTTTTTTTTATTAAGTTCATAATATGGAGCTAAACAAATATCTAATTGTCTTGTGAATTTTCCAGAGCGGTCCATTGAGAGATCATTATCCACAAAATAACTTTCTTGCTAAGTTCAATCCTTCTGCTAATTTCTTTCAACTGAATTCTTTAATGGATTCATCGCAATCAGAATCTTTGACAGAACTTTCCCCGCCATTTGGTTCGATGTCATCTATTAATTGTACCAGTTCCTCCTCATTTAAATCTATTTCCCCATCAACTAATTTTATTTTCAACCATATCGCAAAGTGCTCTAAGTGGCCATTATGATAAAAATAAATTTTTTTACATTAAAAAAAAAAAAGCATTACATATTGTATGTAATGCTTTTTTTGAGATTAACCCACTTATGATTTTTAAGGTGCTTTCCTAGCAGAAAACGAAGACAATTTTCAACAATAAATATTTTATATGGCAAACAATTGACGTACATGTGTGCTAAAGGCTATTTCCCATAATATAAACTTGCTACTTATAACTACATGCGCGATAGGGCAGATGCAAATTTAACTAAGATAAAATTTGATTTTTAAGTCATGCGTTGAAAAATATATGAAAAGATAAAGGATTACTACAATTTGTAGGCCGTCTTATATCAAAACCGCGTTCAACGAGGGTTACTACAATTTGTAGATCGCGTTATATCGAAACCACATTATACGAGGGTTACCTGTGTGTATAGAATAGTTAACATAACTAATCTCAGAATAAAACAATAACAGAATATACAAGGAGATGCTGTATTATGTAAGCTTGACTACTTTCATTTTTAAACACTTTCAGGTGTTTAAAAAAAATAAAAAAAAACTAATGTATTTCTTATCAAGTATAAATTTACCATCATTGGCATTAACAGATACCATACTAGACCAGATTCTGGTCATGTTGAACATCTTTGTGTGTGTTGATGATTTAAAAAACAGTTAAATCATTATTTATGTTTGGATGATGCAAATTTAACATGATCTGTGTAAATTCTAAGATTGTTCTTTCTGTCACATAACAACAGTAATAATAATAATAATAATCGTATGATGATATGCGGCCATGAGTCCCCTTTAGTCCCCCCCAAATTTTATCCGGGCTCCGGAACTGGCATAGCTGACGAATCAGACCTATAGCGGGGTCAGTATTCCTGACTGTAATCCATGTGTTCACTGGACCAGTTTGCCTGCTTGCAAGATGAAAAACCCCAGATAAACTGGTGGAAAAAACCCTGCTGTTCACGCCCAAGACCGGCTAACTTGGCTATGGCTGAGGAAGATCCTTAAGCTCCTCGCGTCGTCAATGGGAATCGAACTTGGACACTCCTTCCCCAGGCATATGGTTGCGAAGCACATAGCCACTAGGCTAACCATGCAGATGCATGACAACAGTATAAGATTTCTGAAGCATTCCAGATTGTTGTTTTTTGATTGATCAGTTAAAGAAAGCACACACCTTAAAGAAATGATGCTTCCATTCTCAAATACCTTTTGTCTCTGATATGCACTTCAATATGATGTGTCAAGGTTTCCTAATCTGTCCATAGTATAGGATATTACATTCACACCACTCCACTGACAATTCATGCCTCTATTTGGGGGGGGGTGTCCCCTAATTAGTGACTTTAGGCAATTTAATGCAGCCAGATTGCCATTCTTCTTCTTCAACATCTCTCTAAGAGTGAGTATTTTATGCCTAAGGATATGTATGTTCACAGGACCAGTTTGCCTATTTTGAAGGATGAAAAACCCAAGTTTCTGGGAGAAAAAACTCTCCATAAGAATAGGCTAACTCACCTTTAATTGAAAATACCTGATAAAGGTTCCTTGCATCCTCATAGCTTCACTGAAATACCTTCTGGGTAATTCAGTGAACTGTTTAGGCTAACAGAGCAAAATAAGGATTACAATTTCATAATAGGTGCCCTCCCTTGATGAGTCCTTGGACTCCCTGGAGGTGTCAAATAATAATAATAAAGTGAATGATATTTCAATTGTCATCCTTATAAGTGACTGTGTCATGCACATGTTGTTCAAATAAGTCTTTATTTTTAGTAAGTATTTGGAATATTGCTAAACATTTTTGGTAATCTTTTCTTTTTTTTTCAACTGTGTTGTTAAGTGTAATTTGTAGAAGAAAGAAATCAAAAAATAATGAATGTTTTTTTTTTTTCAAAAAGAAACCTCAAAACAAAAGGACTTGGACACACCCAAATGGAATTAACAAGAATGAAAATAATTATATATTAATAGATATAACCATATATGGTACAAGAAAAGAGCAAAAATAGACAAATTAAAAAAAAAGAAAACTAAAACCTTAAATGGGGAAAAAAAGGGAAGAAACATGAAACAGGATGCATATGATGCAAGAAACAAATATACTTAACTTTGCAAAACAATTATTATTACACCCTCCATTGAGTCGACAGACTCATCGTGGGAAGTTCATTCAACTGACAACATGTTTATCATATAGAATCTTAAAATCCTTAACACTTTTTGCATTAATGACACATTCTGGTAATGCATTCCATTCACTGGCAAACTCCATGTAAAAAATCTACTCCTCACACCCTTCTTATTATTATTATTACCCAAGACCCCCCATGGAGTCAGAGTCATCTAGGAGGTCCTTTTATCAAACACACAGCTCATCATACCGTGTTTTAAACACACTCAAATTCTTTGCAGATACCACACTCTCAGGCAAGGCATTCCAATCATTCACAACTCTGCATGAAAAAAACCTGCTTCTCACTCCTCTACTCACACCTTCCAAGGATGACCTCTGGTTCTCCCCTGATCTCCCACTATTTTCTGTAGAACCTTTCCATCATTGATTCTATAACAACTCCTTAATAACGTGTAGGTTCTCTATCATATCTCCCCTCCTCCTCCTGTCCACCAGACTCTGCAAGTTGCATCTTCTCAATCTTTCCTCATACTCGACATTCCAGAGGTTGGAAATTGCCTTAGTCGGTCGCCTCTGGACCTTCTGAAAACCAGGTGACCAAATCTGGGCACAATAGTCCATGTGTTGCTTAATCAAAGCCTTATACAATGGAACAAGAGCATCTCTCTCTCTCTCTACTTCTACAAGTCAGTGTCCTCCACGTCATTTCCAGAAGCCTTTGTGTTGTCTTCACAATTTTGGCTATGTGTCCCCTAAATTTCAGATCCTTATCCACTATCACCCCCAGATCTCTTATTTCCTCCACCTCCGACAATACATCCTCACCAAGCATAAATTCTGCATCCCATTTTTGTTTTCCAAATTTTAAAACCTTGCATTTTGCCACATTGAACTCGCATCCCCATTCCTGTGCCCGATCACTCAATTTATTAAAGTCTTCTTGTAAGGCCACAACATCCTCTCTACTCTTCATGGTTCGTCCCAACTTTGCATCATCTGCAACCTACTTAATATCTCCATCCAAATCTTCACCAATATCATTAATATACAAGTTAAACAGCAATGGCCCTAAACAGACCCCTGAGGCACACTACTAGTAACTTGCCTTTTCCTGGATATTGCTCCCTCATACACAACTTGTTGATACCTATCGGATAGTCAGTCTCCAATCCAATGCACCAATCTAATATCCAACCAAATCCACTCCAGTTTGATTATTAACTTATCATGTGGTAATCTATCAAAAGCCTTTGCAAAATCTAAGTATATTACTGTGTATCCATCTCCTCTGTCCATGGAAGCTGCCACCTTATTGTAATAAGTAAGTAGATTGCTAAAACATGACCTTCCTTTAGCAAATCCATGCTGTCCATCAAAGATAATACCATTGTTGTCAATTCAATTCTTGATCCTAATTCTCACAAGCTTCTGAAACAACTTAACTACAACACCTGACACATAGGCCTATAGTTTGATGCTTGAGTTCTATCACCTCTTTTATGAAATGGCACAATTTTGTCCTCCTTATTAAAAAAATATGTCAAGGCCGGCATCAACTCCCTGGCACATTCCTTCAGAATACGTGGTAATATATTATCAAGTCCCACAGCCTCATTTATGTCTACTTTGCTTAACTCCCGATACACCTCTTGCTCACTTACAGTCAGTCTCTCTTCCCCATCATCAACTGCTTTCAATCTCTCCATGAAGTCACATTCACAAGATTGAAAGACCTTTATGAACTGCTCATTAATTATCTCCACCACACCTTTGGCAACAGCTGTCTTTATACCATTTTCTCCGATCAATATCACCCTTCCATAATCATTCTTTCTTTTGCTGGCTATGTATTGAAAGAACTCCTTAGAATTCTTTTTTGACTTCATTAGCTAACTCCTGTTCATACCTCTCTTTAGCTACCCTCACCAATCAAGTCACCAGCCTTGCCTGGTCTTTGTAGTCCTCATTGGAATTGGTTATTTCCATTTCTCTTATGCTGCCTCCACAATGCCCTTTTTCTCTGTCGCATGCTTATTCTCTTTATTCATCCATTTCACACCTACCTTATTTAAACTTCTCACCCTTGGAATATTTTTAGACTTTGCATCTACTAGATAGTTTATGAAAACAACCCCCAAACTGCATTGATCTCTTTCCCAGCTAGCTCCTCATTCCATGCTACACCTTATCATTCCTCACACTGCTGGTTGCCAGTAGTGTGGACCTTTGTAAGAAAAGGGTATATGTGGAACTACAAGGGGGGGGGGGTGATTATGAAGAGCTCAGGAGACAGCTTGTAGTTCCACATATACCCTTATCTTACAGAGGTCCTCACACTGCTGGCAACCACCCAGGTAATCACCTCATGGTCACTCTCACCAATTGGTGGGTGATTTGACACTTCATTTATAATTACATCCTCTGATGAGATGACCAAATCCAAGACCCTCAAATCCTCTTGTGCCCTCTGTTACAGTCTGAGGTAGTTATCCCTCAAAAACTCAAGAAACTCGTTTTCTTTACTTCCAGTTGCTATCTCATCATTCCAGTCTATATTGCCATAATTATTTTCGCCCATAATGATCACTCTTTTCTTATTTGCTTGGCTAATTTGATTATACATTTCATAGTGACTACCATCCACATTTCCTGGTCAACAACAACATCCAACCAAGTATTTCATTCCATTCACCTCTATCTTACACCATACCGCCTCAAAACCACTGGCACTATTTCCCTCCTGCATTTCTACTTTGTATGGACATAACTCTTTCTCTATCATCAATAGCACTCCCCTTCCCTTTTTACCCCTTCTATCCTCTTGAAACACATATCCTTCCATCTCTATTCCTGTCAGGATATCGTCCTCATCTAACCATGTCTCACTTATTCAACAATTTTTGGGTGAACAGACTCAATTAGTGCACCCATTTCATCTGCCTTGTTTCTTACACTTCTAGCATTTGTATATAAACAGAACAGCTCATTCCTGGATCTACAGCTAGTTCCACTGATAACACTCACTCGATGTGATCTCTCCATGCTCGACTGGGGCCATTTCCCTTTCTGCTTATTCATTTTAGAACCCTCTTCAATTCCATCTGTTTCCTGTTGATCCCAGGTCATCCTATTCCTTTCCTGTCTACACATGCTCTGACATCCTCTTGGAACATCCACCTTTCTCACGCTGTGTTTCCCTGTCCACCCTGAGCCTCCCCGTTTCTCTGTTCATCTTGCACACCCATTCTCTCATTTTCCATACTCATGCCACTTACTTCCTCATTCATAACCACCTCTTCAATCTCTCCTGTTGTACTCTGCTGCTCTTCCACATCACTTCCCACTTGATCTGATTCATTCTCTATACTCACTTCTCTACCTTCCAGCAACAGTCTCTCCAAATGACTCCCACCATAACCACTCAAATGCAGTCCATCGCTCCCATACAGTTCACTTCGTCCTTCAAACTCATTCCACACATTAACAAATTGTACTCCCCTCTCCTCACACATTTTAGCCAACATACCATTCATAATCCTTGCTCTCTGCCTCATCTTACCACAGTCATACCTAGGCAACATGCTTACTATCCTTCCTCTCTCTCTCCTACCCTTCTTCACCACACTTTTACATAGCTTCCAGGAATGACCTCTGGTTCTTCCCCTCTCACCTTCTACTCTTTTTATAATCCCCTCTGGATTAATCTGATAAAATCCTCTGACTAATTTAAACATCTCTATCATATCACCTCTCTTCCTCCTATACACCAAAACTCTGCAATCCACCTTTCTTCAACCTCTCTCCATAGCCAGCATTTAAACTCCTGATATTGTCTTGGTCAATCATCTCTGGACCCTCTCCAATGTCTCCACATCACATTGAAAACCAGGTGACCAGATCTGGGCACAATAGTCCAAGTGTGGCCTGACCAGTGCCTTATACAGTGGCACAACCACTTCCTTATCCTTGTATGTTAGAGTACTTCTTATCATTGCAGCACTAGCAATGTACGCAACTCGATATAGTACACAGCCTTATCGTTTTGCACTCCAAAATGCAATACCTTACACTTATTGATATTAAAACTACAACCCCACTCTTTCATCCAAGTAAAAAAACTATTCAAATCTTCCTGAATGGATTCAGCATCAGCAGTGCTGCTTATAGAGCAATCTCTCAATTAATGCGCCCCCCGATTAGTGTGTCATTTTTTTTTCAATACCCAAATTAGATTAGTGCGCCTATATACATCTCAAAAATAAATGTTACAGATTAAAAATTTTCGATCTACACATTATTTATGGCTAACCATTTTTAAAAAAATCACTCGGTAGGATGAAATAATTTAGTTACCGATTTGAAACATTTTACAAAGTTATTTTTTAATGGCATACCACACTATTTCCATGTACATTATGTTCCAAATTTACCGCCAACATTTATGTCGCCTGCTTTACATAGCATTTTGCTGATCATATTTCGTGCAATTGTTTTCCTTACTTTTTTATTTTAAATTATTTTCCTAACCTTTAATCATAAGTAAAAGAATTAGTGAGCAAAAAATAGAAGTGTGAAAATGATTCGAAAAGTAATCTGATTGGAAGAAAAACTTGAAATAATAAAGAAAAATGAACAAGGTGAGTCCAGAGCAAAGATAGGACAAGAACACAAAAATGGGTGAATCAACTGCTGAATACAAAGAGAAAGGTAAGGCTACTTGCTTCAAGTTCATCATGCATGCACTCGAAATCAAAGTATTATAATGATTGAATTAAAGAGACTTCTTTTTACATGGATCGAAGATTGTAACCAAAAGCTCATCCCACTAAACACTAGCCTTATTAAATCAAAAGCATTGTCTCTTTGTAACCTGGACAGAAAGGGCTATCAGTGATGGAAAAGAAGAATCCCACGTTAGTGCTGGGTGATTTGATTGTTTCAAAAAGAGAAATAGCCTACATAATTCTAATCACAGGTGAAGCTGCAATTGCAGATAAGGAGATATCCAGAAATTTTGAAGAAAACTGTGTAAGAAGGGACTATTCTGATCAACAAACCAGCCTTTTTTTGGAAGCGAATGCCTTCCAAGATTTTTCTAAACAAATCAGAGAAATATCAGTCAGGTTATTAAGTCGCAAAGTCGAATAAATTCATCATCATCATCATAAAATTCCTGCCATGTACCCTCAAGGGGTGTACAGGATATGACAGTACTACATGAAAAAATTACATCATCACTAACTTCCTATCTACAATTTTCCTCCAAATCAGTCTGTTACTTGTCAAGACTCCAACATTATCAGATCTTATATTTCTATCGTCTAAGGCACTTTGTACCGTATCAATCCACCTATACCTTGGTCTTCCTCTGGGTCGTTTTCCTGCCATCCTGGCAGAGAACACTTGTTTTGCTAATCTTTCCTCTCCCATTCTATTTAAGTGACCATACCATCTGAGATTAGCTCTGCTAACGCATTCCTGGATGCTGACAATATCAAGTTCTTTCCTAATATCCTCATTTTTAATATGATATTGTCATTGATGCCATCTGTTCACGCCTCTAATCTTTCTCAGGACTCTCATATCTGCGGTCTCTAGTCTTTGGTCAAGTGTTTTACTTCTGACCCAGCTCTCAGATCCATAAGTTAAAATTGGTTTGAACACAGTCTTGTATACAGCTAATTTAGTGTTCCGACTTATTTCTTTCTTATTCCATATGAATTTATTCAATTGACTTCCCACGATGCCAGCTTTGCTGATTCTGTTGTCTATTTCTATATTTAGTTTACCATCTTCAGTAAAAATTGTGCCTAAGTAGCTGAAATGTTTTACTTGTTCCACCGGTTCTCCATTCACAACACCGTTGACATTTTCAATGATTCTGCCTATTTTCATTGTCTTTGTCTTTTTATTGCTGACCTTCATACCATATCTATTACAACAGCTATTCAATTTAGTCAGAGAATCTTGCAGACTTGTAGTGGATTTATTTAGAAGTATAACATCATCCGCATAAAGCAAAGAGCTGACATTAACATCTCCAATTTTGATATCAGGTTTAATACCACATTCCTTCATAATGTGATCCATATAGATAATGAATAACAGAGGGGATAATGTACATCCTTGTCTCACACCAGATTTAACATTAAACCATCTTCCTGTACTTCCTTCAATTCTAACTGCTGACTCACAACTCAAATAAAGACTAAGTATTGCTTGATATAATGCCCCATTGACATCATATAACTGCAGCGTATTGAATAGCTTCTCTCTTGGCACCTTGTCATATGCCTTTTCCAAATCGACAAAACTTAAATACAGATCTTCGTTATATTCCCATGCTTTCTCCACTATTTGTCGTAAAGTGAAGATCTGATCTTGACAGCCTCTATTTGGCTTGAATCCAGCTTGTTCTTCACCAAACTTTTCTTCCACAATTCTTCTCAACCGTTTCTCAAGTATACTTGCATAGATCTTGCCAGGAACACTCAGTAGGGAAATACCTCTGTAATTCTCACATTCAGTTTTATTTCCCTTTTTATATATGGGTACTATGAGAGCTCTACTCCAATCATAGGGAATTCGTCCCTCTGTCCAGGCTTTCTGAACTATGCAGTGCAGCCACTGTAAGACTCTTATACCACCATACTTCAGCATTTCTGGTCGAATATCATCTACTCCTGCTGCCTTTCCACATTTCAAGCCTTTGATGGCTTTTTCTACTTCAAGTGTGGATATGAATTCTTGACTGCATGCCTGGTCAGTGTTTTTTTTATCACTGTGCTGTCATCACTACTTGTTTCATTCAGCAGTTTTTCAAAGTAATTACTCCATACTTCAAGGATATCTTTTTCTCCTGTTTTCATTTCACCTTTATCATCTCTAATTCCTTTTACAGCACTCTTTCCTCCATTCCTAAACTTCTTCAACAACCTCCAGAATATTTTGCCACCTTCTTGATATTTATTTTCTATATTCTTGCCAAAGTCCTCCCATGACTTTTGTTTAGCTAGTTTTACACACTGTTTAGCTTTCTTACATTTGTCTCTGTATTCTGTAAGAGTAAAAGCTGACTTATTTGCCAGGAACTTTTGATATGCTTTCTTCTTTTCCTTCACTGCCTCTTTAACTTCCTGTGTCCACCAGGGAGTTCTGATTTTTTTATCCTTGCACACAACCTCACCACATGCCTCTCTAGCTGAATCAATCAATGTTTCCTTCAGAGTTTGCCACTGAATCTCCAAGGCTTGATTCCTGTTCTCAAACTCTTTCATTTTCTTTTCAATAATATTTCTGTATTTTTGTCTACAGTTCACATCTGAGAGCTGCTCAACTTTTATTCGCTTTAAAACTTTCTTACATGTTATTCTTTTCAATATGAAATTCAATTTTATCCTGCTCAAGACTAAATAGTGATCACTTCCAATTTCAAATCCTCTGTATACTCTGGTGTCCTGCACCAGGGAGAAATCATCACTGTCAACAATAACATAGTCAATGAGACTTTTCTTATTCCTAGCCTCTTCTCTCCATGTGAATTTGTGCACATTTTTATGTTGGAACATGGTGTTAGTAATAACCAGTCCATGTCCTGAGCAGAAATCCAACAGATATTTGCCATTATTATTAGCTTTGCTCTTTTCTCCAAATTTTCCCAAAATATTTTTGTATGTCTCACAATCATTTCCTACTCTACTATTTAGATCCCCAACAAGGACCAACTTTTCCTTTTTCATTGTGTCAGTTGCTTTTTCTAAAGCCTCAAAAAATTCCTCCACTTCTACCTTAGTAGAACCTTCTGTGGGACCATAGGCACAAATAAGTCTCATTGTCCAGTTCCCCATTCTCATATTTGCCCACATTACTCTACTTGAGACTGACTGCCATTCAAGAAGATTAGCCTCGTATTTTGTGTTGAATACTATGGCTACTCCTTCTTTTCCTTGATTGTCATTGCCTGAATATAACATTTTGTATTTATTGCTCAGAAAGATCTCACCAGTTTTGGTCTTTTTTGTTTCAGTCACCCCTATTATGTCGATCTGGTACTTATCTAATTCCTCAGCTAGCTCCATTTCTTTGCCATTCAGGCTTCTTACATTGATAGTACCGATCTTTAACTCTGGTGATGTTGAGTTGGGGTTTATTTTCAGATTTGTTCCAGTAGCTGACTTTTCGCTGTTCGCCCTGGTTCCCTGGCGCAAACAACGGGGGCCTTGTTTAACCGGGCGACGCCCCAGCCGGCATGAAATTTTGTCATGTTGTACCATCATTTTTTATTTTGGTTTAACCAATAAGAATACAATTTGGTCGGCTAAATCCCAAATTGCCAGCCCATCCTCGTTCGTTCAGTATCAAAGTAGATACCCAACAGGGTGCACCACGAGAAGGTGAGGATTGGATATTAGGTCAGAAGCCCTGGTCGGTTCTCCGCATTCCTTTAAAGGCTATGTGGAGGTCTCCTCTCAGTTATACAGCTTTGACCCTTAAGCACCCCTTAAATTACTGCTAGTAATATGCGAGCCATTTGGAAGCACATTCTTCGACATTGTGCAAATGATTTTAGAGGCTTTTCAAATGAATCTAAGTTAATTAAATCTCATTCTGAGAAGTTGAGCGATTCCGACCTGCTAAATTTAGATGCACAGCAGGAAGATCCTGAAGAATATGAAGAAAATTTAATCAATGACAAGCCCAAAGAGGTTTCACAGAAACAATTTGAAAATATTTTTCGTACAATCGAAGTTTTTAAGCAATAATGCTTGGAGACTGACCCTGGTGATGAGAGAACCAGTAAAATTTGCAGAAGAGGCAATAGGCCATATCGTCAGTTGTATGAAAAAACGAATCAGAATGGCCGCCAAACTACGTTAGCTCAATTCTTTTTTTAAGAAGCAGAATAATAAATGTATATTCTGAATATGTTTTATTGTCTTTCAGCTTCATGGTTTTCCTTTAACTAGGCCCTGAGACATACCCTAATTCTTTTATAAAAAAAATTAAGGGTCAAAAAAGAAATTTGAGGAATGAATTATACTTTTTAGTTACCTTTCTTTTTTGAGACACTGCTCCATCATATACAACCTGCTAGTATTGTTCAGAGTATTGGTTAGATAGATAGAGCTGATCTATCTAACCAATATACTATCTATTCCCATCCTCTGCAGCTTGTACACCAATTTATCATGGGGTAATCTAGCAAATGCTTTTGCAAAGTCTAAGACTATCACTGTATATGATTCTCCCTTATCTAACACTCATCACCTTATCATAAAATGCAAGTAAATTATTAAAACAGGATCTACCCTTTACAAATCCATGTTGACCATCATAAAGAATGCTATGGCCATCAACCCAATTCTGTATTCCATTTCCAATTCCATTTCTTACCAATCTCTCCAACACCTTGACCACAACTGCAGTTATACAGACTGGCCTATAGTTGGAGACTTCTGTCTTAGAACCATGCTTGTGGAGTGATACTATTTTGCCTTCTTTCCACTACTTAGAAACCCAACCCAGTACATGACTTATTAAATAACCAGGTCTGGTCAAATAACCAACTGTGATGCACATTCCTTAAGAATATGTGGTGATATGTCATCCATTCCCACAGCCTTATTTACATCTAACTCAACTAACAGGTGATATACACCTGTTTCTTTCACTCCCAATTCTCCTAATACTTGCCTCTCTTCTATATATTGTACTGGATCATTTATACCAGTATGATATATGCTGATAAAGTGCTCGTTCAATAATTCCACTATATCCTTGGCAGCTGTCAGTCTGCTGCCATGACTATCCACCAATGTTAGTCTGCCATAATTATTCTTCCTTTTGCTTGCCACGTAGCAAAAAAATTCCATTGAGTTAACCTTGGCCTGAGTAGCCAATCTCCTCTCATACTGTACCTTTTCTTTCTTTACCATGCTTGTCACCTTTCTAGCCTGCACTTTATACTCTCCATGGATCTGATCACCACCAAATGTCTTGTACCTCCTCTATAACATTTTCTTTTCCAGCACAGCTTGCTTGATTTTGCTGCTCATCCATTTCACTCCCACTCTATTTACTTCCTTAACCCTCGGTATCATTACAAAAGCAGTAATACACTGCTTTTGTCAGATACTTCCTTGTGAGTTTCCATGCATTGTAGGCTGGAGCTGTGGTGAAGGTTACTAACTTATGTACTATATGGTGACAAATACATAGGAAAGGGGGAGATGCCTATATAGTGGTGTACTTGGATTTTGCAAAAGCTTTTGATAGACTGTCACACAACAAGCTGTTAAATAAACTTAAACAGATGGTATTTGATAACAGACTTCTGAGTTGGATCAGTGACTGGCTGTCAGATAGGTATCAAAAAATTGTATATGCGAGTGCAGTATCCCAAAAGAGGAAGGTAAACTAGTGGTGTACTGCAGGGGTCAGTTTTGGAACCACCGGTGTTCAATTTGTACATTAATGATATTGGAATGAGTTTAACTATTGATATGCAGCCGCTTGCAGATGATGCAAAATTGGGGATAGCAATGCAGTGTCAAGCGGATGTTATGGCCTTATAGGAGGACTTGAATAGATTGCATGAATGGGCAGGTTAGTGAAACTATCCATTCAATGTTGTAAAGTGTAAGGTTTGAGATTTGGTAAGCAATGATGGGATGCAAAGTATACACTTGGTGGAGAAACTTGAAAGGAAGTAGAGGAGATGGTGGACAAGGAAGTGAAATTCAGGGGCCACATTACACAAGTTGTGAAGACATCACATTGGATAATGGCAATGATGTGGAGGATCCTGACATGCAGAAATAAGGTTATGATGCCACCATAAGGCCTTGATTAGGCCTCATATGGATTATTGTGCACAGATTAGGTTGCTGGGTTTTCATGGTGATGAGGTATGTTGGAAAGGATCCAGAGAAGATTCATGAAGGTGGTCGGTGGTCTTTGGAATACAGAATACAAGGACAGATTGAGAGAATGTAAGTTGCAAGGCCTTGTGAATAAGAAAGGGGGAGGGGTGATTGAGACATATAAGCTAGTCAGGGGTTGTTATCAAGTTGACATGGAAGAGTTTTTTTTCATAGAATGGAAGAGGTGGGGGTAGAACAAGAGGCCATTGCTGGAAACTATACGGAAGATGTGAGCATGGTGAGGAGCAGGTTCTTTGCATGGAGAGTGGTTGGTGAGTGGAATGCATTGCTTGAGTGTGTTGTCAATGCAGACACAATGAATCAGTATAAGACATGTTGGATGAGCATTGTGTGCCTCCCAAGAAGAGTCTCTGATTTCATGGAGGTGTCAGATGTTGTTAATAATAATAATAATAATAATAATAAGGAAAAAGATAAGAGAGGATACAAGACATTTCAATAAAAAATGATAAGAACAGCAGTAGAAAATAACAAGAGCATAAAGAGAACAGGAAAACTTCTCGATAATTCATATTATGGTTATTTTCCTTACCCCAAGGAGTCACAAGACTCATTGTGGGAGGGTCAACACTAGCCAAAACAAAATCTATCATACCATTCCTTAAACTCATCCACAGTTTGCATGTCACAACCCTCTCATGCAATGCATTCCATGTTCCTACCACTCACCAAGCAAACTTACTTCTTACCCTTTTACTCACCACCTTCATTTGCAACTTCCAGGTATGGCTCCTTGTCCTTGCTACCATATGAAAAATCCCCTCAGGTTAATAGGATAATAATTCTTAAACAGCTTAAATGTCTTGATCATATCCCCCCTCAATTGCTTTATATCCACCAAGCTCTGCAGTCTGCATGCCCTTAGTTTATCCTCATAATCAACATTGTATAGCCCTTAATTGAAAGGGAGATGGTAAATCCCATTTTATTTTATAGCCGGGTACGAAACTCGGATTGAAATCCATCGAAGTCCTAGAGTTTCATGCCGAAAAAACTATCGGCGAGTCCAAGAGTAAGTAATCCCTGGTGACATTGCAGAAACGAATGAATCAGTAGATTATATGGGAATTGTGGTGAATGAAGTGGAGGTGAGTAGTCTATTCCATAACCAAATACATCTGTGGGATTGGATGGTATACCAGCTCGTGTCGTACGAGAAGCGGCTGAAGAATTGTCAGTACCCTTGACCATTTTTTTTAATTTGAGTCTTGGGTCTGGGTTAGTCCCGAGGGGATGGAAAGAGGGGAAAATAGTTCCATTGCATAAAGGTGGTTCCAAGACTGCTGTTGTAAATTACCGACCGATTAGCATATCAGGAATCATTGTCAAGGTCTTAGAGAAATTAGTCAAGGAAAGAAAACAGGATTGGATAGATGAAAATGGGATATTGTATGGGGGACAACATGGTTTTGTGAAGGGTAGATCATTCCTCAGTAACTTGCTCACGTTTTATAACACAGTGATGGCTGAACTGGATAAGGGTAATGGGTTTGCCAAGGCCTTTGACAGGATACCACATGGAACCCTAATCAGAAAACTGGAGCAGATGGGGATGGATATAGGGTTGGTGAGATGGATAGGAGGGTGGTTGATGGAGAGATACCAGAGAATGGTTTATTCAGGAGTGGAGTCTAAAAGACGGCCTGTGACTAGTGGTGTGCCACAGGGCTCTGTTCTTGGACCACTGCTTTTCAATTTGTTCATCAATGATATAGGTAAGGATCTGAGAGGAAGTGTTCACTTGTTTGCTGATGATGCAAAGTTGGGTAGAGCAATTGTAAGTGCACAGGATGTCAAAATTTTACAGAATGATTTGGATAGTTTGGAGGACTGGGCTAGGAAAAATGGATGTCAATTTAATGTGGCAAAGTGTAAGGTTATGCACTTTGGGGTGAAAAGAATAGC
Organism: Typopeltis vanoorti; assembly: GCF_054136105.1. NCBI lineage: Eukaryota > Metazoa > Arthropoda > Arachnida > Uropygi > Thelyphonidae > Typopeltis > Typopeltis vanoorti. The sequence continues at coordinate 45,949,761 of NC_143554.1, forward strand.
AGCAGTATATCACATTGGTGGAACCATACTCCGGGAGATTGATGAGGCCAGGGATTTGGGAGTGTTGGTGGATAAGGAATTGAAGTTTAGGGGGCACATTGCAAAAGTGGCTAAATCAGCTCATCAAATCACTTGGCTTCTGAAAAATACTTTAACATGCAGAGACAAACAAGTTGTTGTTCCTCTGTATTGAGCCTTGATAAGACCCCATCTGGACTACTGTGCCCATAACTGGGCACAGTAGTCCGGATGGGGCACCAGAGTGTCTTCGTGATGGGGAGGAAGTGGAGAGGATCCAGAGACGAGTGACCAAGATGATAGCAGGGGTCTGTGGAATGAACCTTATGAGAATAGGCTGAAGATTTGCGGGTTACAGAAATTGGTCGATAGGCGGAAGAGGGGTGATATGATTGAGACATTCAAATTACTGAAGGGTTTTTATAAGATTAATCCAGAAGATATTTTTGAAAATAGGACTGGTGGTGGGAGGACTAGGGGCCATGCATGGAAGCTGGGCAAGAATGTGGTTGACAAGGGTGTTAGAGCTGGGTTTTTTACTTGGAGAGTGGTGAATGAGTGGAATAAGCTGCCAGAGTCTGTTGTGGGTGCTATGACCGCGAATGAATTCAAGGCAAGGTATGATAGATACTGTGTGAATGTCGAATAGTTGTTCCTGACATGATGTTAGGGAATCCCTCGATGAGTCTGTCGACTCCTTGGAATAATAATAATAATCCCTTGGGTAGTACAACACCAGGGCAACTCCATGCAAAGGTGGAGCAAGCTCAGTCACTAACCTTAATATTCTCTCAAAATGTAAAACACAGCTCCTAAGATATGTATACTGTTTTACATTATGAGAAGAGGTCACTACCCAGACCAGTTTCAACCTTTTTTAAGGTCTCATCAGTGAGTAGGTAGATCTGGAATATCAAGGTTTTAAGTGAACTGAACTTACATACCTCTACTATCGAATTGCCAAAATGGTGTACTCGTATATTGTTATTACTATGTTTTACCGGCTACATAAGTTAATATTAATTATTAATTTAAAATTATTAACTTATGTAGCCGGTAAAACATAGTAATAACAAATTGTATAGCCCTGATATCATTCTTGCTATCAGAGAGGCTCTACCAATCGACCAACCTTTTGCCAACAAAGGTTGGTCGATTGGTAGAGCCTCTACTACTAATGGCTCACACAAAAAGTTAAGCAAGTTTCAGCGTGGTTAGTAGTTGGAGGGGATCAATTGTTCGATGCTGTTGGCACACTCTCCCTCGATGAGTCTTTGGACTCCCTAGAGGTATCACATAATAATTGTTATTCATCTCTGCACCTCTCCATACTTCATCCCCTTTAAATCCCAGTGATTAAATCTGAGTACAGAAATCCAGATGTGGTCTGATCAAAGCTTTATGCAATAGGACCAGCACACTTTTATCTCTCGTAGTCAATGTTCTCCTCATCATTGCCACAGTTCTCTGAGATGTCTTCAAATCTCAATCCACAATCACCCCTTGCTTCCTCCACTTCTTCCAGTATAACTCCACCAAGACTATGAAGCATCCCATCTGTGGATCCCAAATTTTAAAACCTTATATTTATTTCCATAGAACTGATATCCCCCATACATTTTCTCACTTTTCCAGCTTTTTCAAATCTTCTTGAAGAGCCAAAACATCAGCACTATTACTAATAACCCTCCCAAGCTATACATTATCTGCAAGCAACTGAATATCACCCTGTAGTCCTGTGACAATATCACTGACAAAGACTGAACAGTAATGGTCCCAAGACTCAACCCTGCGTAACTCCACTTTCTACTCCCTGATACTGCTCCGCCATATACTTGGGTGGTCTGAAAAGTTCTCAGCCTCAACCATAGATGGTAACACTATCAGCATGATTTTTTTTTTTTCTAAGTTGCTACAACTGTCATAAGCATTCGTGTGAAATTGCAAGTCATTCTATCATGTAGTTTGTTTTATACAGCTGTCTGAAGCAAAAGATTGCCTGTATCCCTTGAAAATGGATAAAATTGTGGTTATAAAATTCTTTGTAAAAGAAGGTTTAACGCCAAAAGAAATTCATTCGAAGTTCATAAAAGTTTATGGGCACTCTTCTTCGTTTTTGACAATTAAGAAATGAGCTGTCAAGTTTAAACATGGCCATACCAGCCTTAAATCCACGTGAAGGAAGTCCAAAAGTGTAACAACACCAGAAATCATTGATGAAGTGCATGATATGGTATTCGATGGCCGGCAAGTCAAAGTGCGTAAAATTGCTGGGACTATAGGCATTTAAAAAGAATGTGTAGGATACATTATTCATGAAGAATTGCAAATGAAAAAGGTTTGTGCAAGATGGGTGCCACGCTTGCTCACAGCAGATCAAAAACGCACTTCCATGAAAATCTCTGAAGAGTGCTTGGAGCATTTTAACAAGAAAAAAACTGATTTTGTGCATAAATTTATTACTATGGATGAGACTTGGATTCACCATTACACACCAGAATCCAAACAGTGGACAGAAGCCGGTTGTTCAGTGCCAAAGAAGACAAAGTTGGTTCCATCAGCAGGAAAGGCATGGCATCAGTGTTTTGGGATGCTAAAGGCATTTCGTTTATTAATTATCTTGAAAAGGGTAAAACAATAACCGGGGAATATTATTCCAATCTTTTAACCAGACTATATGAAAAAATTCATGAGAAAAGACCCAGTTTGCAGAAGGAAAAAATCATCTGTCATCGGGACAATGCACCTTCCCACAAAAGTGCATTGCCCTGATGGCAATGGGAAAATTAAGGGATCTGCACTATGAATTGTTGGAACATCCGCCCTATTCCCGAGATTTGGCTCCCTCTGACTTCTATCTCTTCCCAAAACTAAAACTCTTCCTCGTTGGTCAGTGTTTTTCTTCAAATCAAGAGGTGATTGCAGCTGTAGAGAGGTATTTTGCCAATCTTAATGAGAACCACTACAGGAATGGAATAATGGTGCTGGAGCATCACTGGAATAAATGTATTAATCTTAAGGGAGATTATGTTGAAAAATAAAAATAATTTTGAAATTATATATTCGTTTTTTCATTGTTACGTCGAGAACTTTTCAGACCATCCTCGTACCACTCTGATATCTATCAGAGAGCCAATCATCAATCCAATAACCTGCTATCCAAACCCATATGATGCAACTGAAAAATCAATTTATCATGTGGCACCCTGTCTTGAAAAAAAAAAAAAAAAGAATTAAATAAACAGGGTATGCCTTACCCTCATCCACTACTCTTGTTGCCCTAGTGTAGAAAGTAATAACCAGATTACTAAAACAAGAGTGCTCTTTAACAAATTCATGCTGGCCTGCATAAATAATATTACCTTCATCTGTCCAGTTCTGTATATAAGTTCTTGCCATTTCTCCAAAATCTAAAAAACAGAAGAAACACAAACAGGACTATAGTTTGAAACCTCCATTCTACCACCACTTTTATGCAATTGTACTATCTTACCCTCCTTCCATTCTCCAGGAACCTGCCCCATTGCAAGACTTTCATTAAACAGCCAAGTTAATGGCAAATTAGTCAGGTCCATAGCACATTCCCTTAAAATGCATGGTGAAATTACATATAATCACGACTGTGTTAGTGACATTTAGTATACTCAGTATTCAAAACACATCCTGTTCATTCATTTCAACAATTCATCACTCATTATCCTTCTAGGAATAAAGCCTGTAGTACCAGGATGGAACACTCTAATAAAGTGATCATTAAATAGCTCAACTATGTCATCTGCATTGGTCACCCGATTTTGAAAGTTTATTTTTCACTTGGTTAGACTATAACAAATTTAGTTTAATCCTTTATCCAAGTGTGAGCAAACAACGTTTGCGCCTGAAAGTATCTTCAGGACTGGGATAAGGTAGTAACAACACCTGGCAACTCGTTGCAAAGGTGGAGCATGCTTACATCACTCCTATCTCAGTACCTCCCATAATGCAAAACACATCTCCTTGCAGATATGTATAATTATTATTATTATTTTTATTACGGGTATCTCCATGGAGTCAGTAGACTCATTGCGGGAGACCCAAACTAGCAAAACAATATCTGTCATATCTCTTCTTGAATTCATTTACAGACGAAGCGCTCACAACTAAGTCAGGCAATGAATTCATTCACTCATTCACCACCCTCCAGGCAAAAAAACCTTGTTCTGACACCTTTGTTAACCACACTCTTCTTTAATTTCCAGAGATGACCTCTTGTTCTTCCATCACTATCACAAAGCTGAAACATTTCCCCTGCATCAATCCTATAAAAACCTTTCAGTAATTTAAATGTTTCTATCATATCCCCTCTTCTTCACCTATCAATCAATCTCTGCAATCCACAAGCTCTCAATCTATCAATGTAGGGAGCATTTTTTACATCACTCACCAACTTGGTCACTCTTCTCTGAACCCTCTCCACAACTTTCTCACTCCAAGGAATCCAGGTGACCAGACCTGAGCACAGTAATCCAAATGTGGAAGTATCAATGCTTTATAAAGGGGAATAATAACCTCTTTATCTCTGGATGTCAGTGTGTTCCTCAACAACCAAGTAATCCTATATGCAATCTTGGACACCTTAGCAATGTGTACTCTGAACTTCATCTCCCTATCTACCAACATCCCTAAGTCCCTAGCCTCATCAATCTCTTGGAGTACCTTTCCATCAATGTAGTACACAGCTGTTAATCTTTTAATCCCAAAATGCATGACTTTCCACTTTTCCACATTGAACTGACATCCATTATCTTTTGCCCATTTTACCAGCTTATTTAAATCATCTTCCCTTAATGTTATGCATTAAGGGAAGAGCCACTACCCAGACTAGTTTCGACCTTTATTGAGGTCTCTTCAGTGGGTGCCAGGCCCAAATGCAGAGATACCAGGCAGAAGCAATAGCAAGGTCATCTCTACCTATAGGAGTTGCCAAAAGGTGTGCCACCTTTTTTTTTTTATTAAATTACTCTGGATTTAGAGAAAGATGTTGAAAGTTTATTTTTCACTTGGTTAGACTATAATAAATTTAGTTTAATCCTTTATCCAAGTGTGAGCAAACAAAGTCTGCACCTGAAAGTATCTTCAGGACTGGAGTAAGGTAGTACAACACCGGGCAACTCGTTGCAAAGGTGGAGCAAGCTTACATCACTCCTATCTCAGTATCTCCCATAATGCAAAACACATCTCCTTGTGGATATGTATATAATTTTATGCATTAAGGGAAGGGCCACTACCCAGACTAGTTTCGACCTTTATTGAGGTCTCTTCAGTGGGAGCCAGGTCCAAATGTGGAGATATCAGGTAGAAATAATAGCACGGTCATCTCTGCCTATAGGAGTTGTCAAAAGGTGTGCCACCTTTTTTTATTAAAATTACTCTGGATTTAGAGAAAGATGTTGAAAGTTTATTTTTCACTTGGTTAGACTATAATAAATTTAGTTTAATCCTTTATCCAAGTGTGAGCAAACAAAGTTTGCACCAGAAAGTATCTTCAGGGGAGAATATGGGAGATATTGAGATAGGAGTGATGTAAGCTTGCTTATTTGTCGATTTTCATCTCTCTGCCCAACAAGGTAATCCATCCACTATCATTTTTCTCTTCTAATGCTATGACCAAATCCAAAACTCTTGATCCTCCACCACATGCTGCCTAAGACAAAATTACTGGCATCAAAAAAAGTCGTCCCTCAAAAAAACTACAAAATATAGTTCCCTTATTACTGCATGCTGTCTCCTCTGCATTAACAAAGCATTTAGATTTATCTTTCCTTTTGTGTAGTGTCATATAGCTTGTGTCCTGTGTATATTATGTTTTCCTGATGATCTCGATTCAGAGGTCGAAACATCAAGTATTTTCTTAATTATAAGCAATTACTCCCACATGTGTGTTTTTGTCTCCATAAATTCTTTACTTATGAAGAACAAACACATTGGATATTATGACTAAATGTTATCAAGAATTATATACAAATAAGGGAAAAGTAAGAGAGAACAACAATGGAGAAAAGGATACAGAAACTATAATGAATATATGGCCAAATATGACGAAGTAAAACATGAACTTACAAAAATGAAAGGAACCTGGCCTTGATGTAATACAAATGTAATAATAATAATAAGATTTAAAAATAGAGGAGATCTCTTGCATATAAAACTAGCTGAATTGTATACTGAGTATTTAAGAACAGGAAGAATTCCTAAAAGTTGGAATAGTGGCAAGTGTTGTTAATGAGAGTTTGGAAGTGCAAAATAAGGGAAACTAGAGATATTAAGGGGGGAAGCGATCAAGCATGTGTCTAGCCACCCCCGGGACAAATAAGTGTGAGCACAGTAATTACTGTCAACACCTGAGTGCAGTTTCTCAAGTTTTGAATCTCAATAGGGTGGTAATGATATTATGAAAGGATAACTGTGGGCACAAGGGGATGGTGAAATGCACGTACATGAATGCCAGAAGTATCAGAAATAAATGAGTAGTTTTGGCATTTAGTCAGCTCGACCTGGCCAAAAATTACTGGCATTAGTGAGACCTTGTTGATAAAGAATGATGTAGTTACAGGGATAGAATGTAAGGGATATTGTAATTTCAGAAAAAAATAGAATAAATATTGCAGGAGGGAGTATTATTAATTATAGCCAAAGAATGTCAACCAACAAAAGCAGAAGTTAAGGATGATTGTAGATGAAGGAAATGGTTCATTTTAGGCTATTTTTTAGATGCAAGATAGAGGCCAACAAAATATATTGTTATTTTTATGGCTGTTTAGTCTATTTTTAACAATTGTAGCAATGAACAAAATATATTGTTCACTACTAGTCTAGACTTGGGGATCTAAAGGAAGATATGGATGATATGTATTGGCATATTAGCACAATGAGTGCAAGCCTAGCAATTATCATTGAGGACTTTGACTATGGGGATATAGATTGGAAGAAATGACACATAAGATAGAAATGGAATTGATACAGTTACTATGAGATAATTACCTGAAACAGCACGTGAAAGAGGGGGACCAGGAGTTTGAGAGTATGGGATCTGGTAATATCATCAGAAGATCCAACTGTAACTACAGTAGCAACATCACCTTCAATCATGTAAATTGGAATCTTGTTCTGGGAGGTTGCTCAACATATGGAATTCTCAGTCAAGAAAGGGTTTATGTGGAACTACAAGGCTGGCAATTATGACAAACTTAAGTGGCAGATAGGAGCAGTGTCATATGATAAAAAGCTATGTGGTATCAAAGTCAGTAGCACATGGGAAGTGGTCAGGGATTGTTTGAGAAGAGCAGTATCAGACATCATGCCCTAAGAGTCAGGATAAAACCAGTATGGATTAAGTGGATGAGCAGCATTATAAGGCAGGAGCTGCAGAACAGGAAAGCATTGAAGAAGGAATAAAAATAAAAGTGGTCAGCATGTTCAGGAGTAATAAAAGGCACAGGAAAGAGTAACTAGTATAGTACAGAAGGCTAAATCAGATTACGAGAGAAAATTAGCTAAGCAGGCCAAAGTAAATCCAGAAGAGCAAGCAAGAGAAAAAAATTATTATAGAAAAGTGGCAGAAACAGAAGAAACAGCTGAGTTAATAAGTGATCACCTTGCAAGAGTATTTCATCCAAGTGTAGACTTCGTGGTTAATTATTATTATTAAGGGCGACTCCAGGGAGTCCTTAGACTCATCGAGGGAGGCCCTAAACATCATGTCCACACAACTATATGACATTCTCAGAAGGCTAAATCAGATTACGAGAGAAAATTAGCTAAGCAGGCCAAAGTAAATCCAGAAGAGCAAGCAAGAGAAAAAAATTATTATAGAAAAGTGGCAGAAACAGAAGAAACAGCTGAGTTAATAAGTGATCGCTTGCAAGTGTATTTCATCCAAGTGTAGACTTCGTGGTTAATTATTATTATTATTATTAAGGGCGACTTCAGGGAGTCAGACTCATCGAGGGACACCTAAACATCAGTCCACACAACTATACGACATTCTCACAGTATCTATCATACCTTGCCTTGAACTCACTCACCGTCATAGCACCCACAACAGACTCTGGAAGATTATTCCACTCATTTACCACTCTAAAAGTAAAGAACCCGGCTCTAACACCTCTGCTAACCACACTCTTGCCCAGCTTCCATAGGTGTCCCCTAGTTCTCCCACCACCAGTCCTGATCTCAAAAATATCCTCTGAATTAATCCTATAGAAACCCTCTAGCAAATTGAATGTCTCAATCGTATCTCCCCTTTTCCGCCTATCAACTAATTTCTGCAACCCACAAATCTTCAACCTGTTCTCATATGGTTCATTCCATAGACCCGCTATCATCTTAGTCACTCGCCTCTGGATCCTCTCCACCTCCTCCCCATCAAGAAGGAACCTAGGTGACCAAATCTGGGCACAGTAGTCGAGATGAGGTCTTATCAAGGCTCGGTACAGAGGTACATCTAACTTGCTTGTCTCTGCTCGTCAAGGTATTTTTCAACAACCAAGTGAGTTGATGAGCTGATTTAGCTACTTTTGCAATGTGCCCCCTAAACTTCATCTCCCTATCCACCAACACTCCCAAGTCCCTGGCCTCATCAATCTCCTGGAGTACAGTTCCACCAATGTGGTATACTGCTGCTAATCTTTTCACCCCAAAATGCATAACCTTACATTTTGTCACATTAAATTGACATCCATTCTTCTTACCCCAGAACTCCAATCTAAGTCATCCTGCAAGATTTTGACATCTTCTGCATTCACTATCGCCCTACCCAACTTGGCATCATCAGCGAACAAATGGACTGTTCCTCTTAGATCCTTTCCTATATCGTTAATGAACAGATTCAACAGCAGTGGTCCGAGAACAGAACCCTGCGGCACACCACTAGTCACAGGCCGTCTTTTGGACTCTACTCCTGAATAAACTACTCTTTGATATCTCTCCATCAGCCACCCACCTATCCATCTCACCAACCCTATATCCATTCCCATATGTTGTAGTTTACGGATTAGAATTCCATGTGGTATCCTGTCAAATGCCTTTGCCAGGTCCAGCAGTATCACTGTTAAAAAATTAAATCAAAGTTAAAAAATTAAAAATCTTACTTAAAAAAGTATCTTCCTGGCCCCCCGACATCACGAAAAAACTTAAACCTTTCCGCTCCCGTCCACCCCGAATTTAAGCCTTACCAAAAATCCACAAACAAACCCAATTCCCCACTCAGACCTATAGTAGATGCCACCAATGCACCTTGCTACAGACTGTCTAAACAGCTGGCCAACTCTCTGACCCCCCCTCATTGGAAGGTCCACTTCCTATATAAAAAACTCGACCCACTTTAAAGCCCTCATAGAAAATTTAACCTTGAATAAAGCAGACATACTGGTAAGCTTTGATATCTCCTCTTTGTTTACTAATATTCCCTTAATTTACACCTTATCTCTCTCTCTTACAAAAAGTTTTCCCTTCTGACATCTTAGATCTCTTTTCCTTTGCCATTAACTCTGGGTATTTTTCTTGGAAGAACAAAATCTACAAGCAGATAGAGGGAACCGCCATGGGTTCCCCCCTCCCCCCCCCCTTGCTAATTTCTATATGGAAGATTTTGAAAAACGAGCCATAGACTCAGCCCCACTCAAACCTTCTATCTGGCTAAGATATGTAGATGATGTGTTCTCTATTTGGCCTCATGGCCCAGACACATTAGACTCCTTCCTCAGTCATCTCAATAGCCTACATCCAAGAATCCAGTTTACTATGGAAAAGGAAAAGAACAATTGTTTACCCTTCCTAGACACCTTAGTCACACGCCTGCCTAATGATACACTTGCCTTCACTGTATACAGAAAACCCACACACACACAGGCAGATACATTCACAAACTCTCCCACCACCACCCTGCTCAACAATATGGCATTATTAAAACTCTTACCAAGAGAGCCCACAATCTTTGTTCCAGTGGAACCGCCCTCACTACTGAGCTTAACTACATACACAACACTTCCCTCTCCAATGGCTACAGCGATCACAGTATCAAAAAAATAATCAGTTCCTCTCCCATTCCCGGTCCTTCTCGTCAACAAGAATTTAAAAATGCCATCACCATACCCTACATCTGTGGCACATCCGAAAAAACAGCCAAGATTCTAAAAAAGTACAACCTACACACAGCATATAAGCCCCACAGCAAACTTGCTACCCTTATCCGTTCTACGAAAGATCAGCTCCCTACCTCTCTCTCTGCCTGGAGTTTACAAAGTACCCTGTTCCTGTAAGCTGGAGTACTTTGGACAGACAGGCAGATCAGCATCCATCCACCTAGAGGAACACAAGTCTTACATCTGTAAACACAACTATGGTCATTCAGGCTTGGCTGACCATGTCTTGGACACCACCCACAGAGTATCATGGAAGAAAACCACCATGCTCTATCACAGCAAATTCAAGAAAGAGAGACTATTCTTGGAAGCAGCAGCTCGTAGAAATCAACCAAATCTTAATAAATATGGTTGCATTAAGCTTCCGAAAATTTGGGAAACACTCATCACCAGAGATCCTACTTTATATTCCAGGCCATCTACAACCGCCTTTAGAGGGCGCTCCACCTAGGTAGGACTTTAGTGTCACCCACATGGTTGGGCTTAGTATTGTATGATATTTGTATTATGTTATATTAGTTATTTTTGTAATCCCCGTAGATGTCCTAGTGACTAGGACGAAATATAGGAAGTATTAAATTCTTTTTAATCCTTTCTGAGTGTTGTTAAAAATCATTAAACCTCCAACATTATGTCTTCACATCACTTAAGCCTCTATACACGAATTCTAATCACCCACTTGCTCATACCTTTTTTATACAGCTTCCAGGAAATGGCCTCTTGTTCTCTTCTTGACTCCAGCCAATCTATGAAAAATCTTATGCAAATTAATCTTGTAATTACCCCTTACTGACTTATATGTCTCAATCATCCCCCCCCCTCCTGCTATCCACCAGGCTCTGCAATTTGTATTCCCTCAATATGTCCTCATACTCCACATTCCAGACACCTGAAACTGACTTATCATCCTTTTGAAAATGAGGCAACCAAATTTCTGCACAGTAATCCAAGTGGTTAAATCAAAGTCTTGTAGAATGAAATTATAACATCCTTACTGCTACATGTCAGTGTTCTTCATATCTTTGCTATAATCTGCTGATTGTCCCCAAAATTTTAGGTATTTATCCACCATCACCTTCTGCCACCTCCTCTATGATATCTCACCAATAGTATACTCTACATCCCATCCCATTTGAGTCCTCTTGCAAAGCTACCATATCCATTCCACTCTTCATAGCCCTCTCTAACTTTGCATCATATGTAAGCAACTGTATATCACTATTCAAACCCTTCCCAATGTCATTTACATACAAATTAAACAACAAGGGGCCCTAAAACAGACCCTTGGGGTACTGGTGACTGTCCTCTTTTGGGATATTGGTTCTGCATGCACACACAAGCTGCTGATACCTATCAGACAGCCAATGTCTCCCAACTCCATCTGTTCCAATTTAATTACCAAATTTGTCGTGTGAGATCTATCAAAGGTTTTTGCAAAATCAAAATATACTACTGTATATGCATCCCCCTTGACCAATGCATTTGTCATCTTTTTATGGTAAGTAAGCAGATTGTTAAAACATCTCATACTGCACTTTTGCTACCTTTACCAAGAGAGTCACCTTCCTTGCTTGCTCTTTCTACTCCTCATATCACTCATCATTGTCACTCATCTTGTGCTGCCTTCACAATGCCTTTTTCTTCCAGATTGCATTTTCACCTCTTCAGTCATCCATTTTCCACCTGCCTTATTTAATCTCCTGACCTGTGGAATACTCAGTCATTGCCTCTGGCAGATAGTTCCTGAGTATTGAACAAGCAGCAGATTTCCTTCCCATCCAATTCCATTACATAGCTACAGGTCGACTTCTGAGTTTGTCATAATCACTCACCTAATAATTCCAAATATAACCCTTTCTCACAAGAGTTCTGATATGTCTGGTAATCACCATGTTCATTTTCACCAACTGGAAGAAGATTTGACACCTCATTTGCAATAATATCCTCTGATGAGATAATCAAATCCAAGATCCTCAATCCTCATGTACCCTGTGCCACAAACTGCCAAAGACAGTTATCCCCCAAAGGTCAAGACATTCATTCTCTCTAGTTTCAGACACCATCTCTTCATTAGTCTATATTATCAAAACTGAAATTGCCCATTATGATCACCCTTTTCTTATTAGCCAGAACCAATTTGATTATACACTTCACTCTCAATGCCTTCCACATTACCAGGCCTTTAGTAACACCTCACTAAACATTTTATCCCTTTCACCTCCACTTCACACCATACTGCTTTAGAAGAAATATTGCAAGAGTTGGTAAAATAGCTCAGAGGATGACTTGGATACTAAAGAACATACTGACAAGTAAAGAGGGAAGTTATTATCTCTCTTCATAAGGTATGATTTGGCTACATGTCTACTATGCACAGACTGTCATTGGGTTTCTTCGAGATCAGGAGGTGGTGAAGAGGATTCAGAGATGAGTGACTATGCTCCCTATGAGGATAGATTGAACGTCTATGGACTGTAGAGTTGGGTTGACAGGCAGAGGAAAGTGGGGACATGATAGAAAAGTATAGGCCAAAGGAATTCTATGAGATTGACACAAAAGAAATTTTTTAATACATGATGAGTATGGGAAAGGAGAACAAGGTATCATCTCTGGAAATTGTGTAAGAGTATGGTTAGTAAGGGTATGCAGATTAGGTTATTTATTGGCTTGGAAATTGGTGAATGAGTGGAATGAATTGCCAGAGGTAGTTGTGAATTATTATTATTATTCATGACACCTCCAAGGAATCCGAAGACTCATCGCAGGAGGACACCTACTATACAATATTCGGTCTCCACTACTACACCGAACCTCTACTATCAATCATCTACATCAACGGCATCTACTGCCCACAACCACCACCACAGCTAGTATTTTTGTCTGTAAATTGTGTGTTCTAAAGGGCCGATTTGTCTGTATGCTGGATGAAAAACTTGAGTTTCTGGAGAAAAAATCCTGCTACCTCCGTATGAGATCGGCTAACTCACCTTCAATTGTAAAAGTCCATATAAAGATTCCACCTGTCAATGAGAATCGAACTCTGGCCTTTTCTAATTGAAGGGTGCAACGTATTCTGAGAAATGCCAATGGTAATAAGTTTAAGGAGATGTGCAACAGGTTTTGTGTGAAATAATGGGTAGTGTGGGTCTCCTGCAACATTTGACTATGAAGATAACTATATAATATTAATAACAATATTTTGATTTTATACTCTGAGGATTGGAATTAGTGTGGTAACAGTGGAGATGATATAAAGGAGATAAATATATTCTCTAATTCTCTAATTGCTTCATTATCGATTTCCATGTGTTGGGATCATTGCTGACACATGACAAAATGTATCAGCTATAATAGATTTAGTTTAATCCTTTATCCCAGTGAGAGCAAACAAAGTTTGCGCCTGAAAATATCTTCAGGACTAAATATAGTGTTGTACTATCTTATCCAGTAAGTAGTGCAACACCAAGGCAACTCGTGGCAAAGGTGGAGCAAGCTACCAGGCACTTCTAACCCAGTATCTCCCATAATGCAAAACACATTTCCTATGTGGATATGTATACTGTTATGCATTAAAGGGATTGGCCATCTACCCAGACTAGTTTCGACCTTTATTGAGGTCTCTTCAGTGGGAGCCAGGCCCAGAGCTGGAGATACCAGGCAGAAGCAGTAGCAAGTCATCTGTGCCTATGGGAGTTGCCAAAAGGTTTATCACCTTTTTTAAAAATTACTCTGGATTTAGAGAAAGATGTTGAAAATTTATTTATCACTAGGTTAGACTATAATATTTAATAAATTTAATAAATTTAATAAATATAAATAAATTTTCAACATCTTTCTCTAAATCCAGAGTAATTTTTAAAAAAGGTGATAAACCTTTTGGCAACTCCCATAGGCACAGATGACTTGCTACTGCTTCTGCCTGGTATCTCCAGCTCTGGGCCTGGCTCCCACTGAAGAGACCTCAATAAAGGTCGAAACTAGTCTGGGTAGATGGCCAATCCCTTTAATGCATAACAGTATACATATCCACATAGGAAATGTGTTTTGCATTATGGGAGATACTGGGTTAGAAGTGCCTGGTAGCTTGCTCCACCTTTGCCACGAGTTGCCTTGGTGTTGCACTACTTACTGGATAAGATAGTACAACACTATATTTAGTCCTGAAGATATTTTCAGGTGCAAACTTTGTTTGCTCTCACTGGGATAAAGGATTAAACTAAATCTATTATAGTCTAACCTAGTGATAAATAAATTTTCAACAAATTTCCAAAATGTATCAGCACTTCAAAACATCTCTCTAATCAGCATTAGAGAGATGTTTTGAAGTGATACATTTTGTCATAACCATTTTGAAGAAAGATATTAGTAAGGATAAGAAGACAGTACTCACCTAGTTGGCCAAGTAATTATCATACCTACTCTCCAACTAACAGGTGAATAAGTAACAGGTTGGGGTTTGAATTATAACACGGACATGTAATTTTTGTGATTGTTTTTAGGTGGGAGATGAATTTCATTGTTCTAGCATGAGACTATTGTCCTACTTATTAGAGATTTTAAGTGGTTTGTAAAAGTTCTAATTTTCATATATGGTCTACAAAGCAGGGTTTTCATATTATGTAATAAACAGATAAAAATACAAAAAAAAAATAAATAAAATAAAATAAAATGATAAAAAATTATTAAAGGGTAGTGTAATGGGCTATGTGAAGTGGAGGAGAGCACATTCCCAGAATTGAGTCCTTGAAGGTGTCAAATAATAATTCCTTAGTCTGGCCATGGTACTGACCTACTATATGTTCACAACTTTTTTGTGGACTGGAAACAGATAAAAAAAAAGGAACTAGAATTCTCAGAGGGGAATTCTATGTGAAAGCAATATAACTCTTCCTACTCCTGTTGTGTAGAGTGGCCTCCTACAATGAATCTTCGAACTCCATGGAAGTGTCATTTAATAATAACAATTTTTTTTTTTCTTGCAGAGCAGGCTTGCAACCCATCCTGCTTTTTATAACTTTGCCCAAGTCCTTTCTCTCACAATAAGATGCCCCTACAAATAGGGATTGTCAATTAATTTTCTTTAGAACCAATACTGCAAAAAAATATCATGTCTTAATTTTAATGGAATGCATGACATAGTAATTGAGACACAAAACACATTAAACACTGAAATAATCTGAATGAAATTAGCACAAATATTTCACATGCTGAAATTAATACTACATCATCAGTGGAACAAACTAGCAATTCAAAGAGAAAGAGTTCAAGTCAAATGCAATTCATTAAACAATAACAGCAAGTGCTATGAACTAAAAGCATCATACCAAATATATAATAAATAGTTTTTGGTATTTACATAGATGAGAATGTCCCAAACTTCTAGGAGTGAGTGAGAGAGTGTGTGAGAGAGAGAGAGAGAGAGAGCAATCATTTTGATTTAAATTAGGTTTCAGAGCCTTCTTCGAAAAGGCATTCCAAAGGATAATGCGTTTCATCCCAATGCCGTGTTGTGCAAGACCAGACTATTTAGGTTTAAGGTGTAATACTTGTGTTTACTAATCCCTTTATTCCACAGAATGGCCTTTCTGCCCAATGTCAAATTAATTCACAAGAAATATTATGTCTTAATTTTAATGGAATGCATGACATAGTAATTGAGACACAAAACATATTAAACACTGAAATAATTTGAATGAAATTATCACAAATATTTCACATGCTGAAACTAATACTAGAGATAAACATCAGCTGGTAAACAACAGCTGATGTTTATCTTTTGTAGCTGTAAGAAATTAAATATTTTGTTGATAAGAAAACATGTGAAACTTCAAGGTTTTCTACACACATTCCAAAATGAGATATATGAAATCAGAATGCACATCCTATTTCAGTATTCTAGAGTGTAGGAATCCATTATTTATTATATGTAACAAGGATTGGAGTCATATGATTTCACTGAAGTTTTGAAAAAGAGAGGGAGAGAGAAGCCCTTGTTTTAAGGATGAAGGAGACGAACAAGAATTATGTGCTCAATTAATTAAGAATTGGACAACTTTTATTTTCTGGGAGGTATGACAAACAAAACTTTGGTGTATATATCTACCAGTAAAGGTAAGTTTCTGATATACACTAGTTGATGAAGTACTAGAGGCCATTGGATAAATAGGGTATCAAAGAAGAGTAAACTCCTAGAATTTTCTCTTTCCATAGCCAAATGAATACATGAATGTAGGCAGTTGATTCAATTATAGGAAAGTGGTTAGCTCACTTTCATGATGAGACCAAATATCTATACAGTAACATGGAAAGAAGGCAGAGGATGAATGATTAAAAGCAAAGTACCTGGATGATTTAAATAATAGTTAGCCAAGGGCAGGGACAGAATGATCCTCATGGCTATACCTTAAACTGGTTTATGGATCTTACTTTTCTAGCTAAATATACCAATTTATAATGAATTCAAATATCTTCAACATCTGGAAGAGGATGAGGAAAATATTGTTAGGCAAGGGTAAATTAGTGAAAGAGCAAGACCAGAGCTGACTTAAATATCAGAAGCCTGTAAGAAAATATCTGTGATTTTTTCTAGAAAATTTGTAGAATTCTGGATAAATAATCTAGATTGATCAATACGTATGCTTAATAAATGAGAAAGGAACTTTGCCATTCTATATGTAAGAGAGTCAATGCAGTTCACAATGGGTCTCACAGGGTAGCCTTCTTTATGTATTTTTGGAAGATTATCTAATCTATCTCATCTGAGACAGGTAGCAGTCAAGACATGAGAGTAACATATTGTCACCCCCCCCCCCCAGTGTTACTGTGCACTCAGGCACAGTAACACTGGGTAAGGGTCCATTGATATATTCTGCAATACAAATTTAAAAACTTAATTATTTAAAACTTTGTCTATTATTTTATTACATTAATTTCTTATTCTAATTTGTAAGTTCGATGTTAATTTGCATACTGTTTTTTTGTTGTTTATAAATATATATGTAACTGTTTTAATAAATATCATGTTGAAGATTATGTCTTTTTATTGTATTATGTTCTTTTTTTTTTTTTAAATGCCCTCACTTTTCAAGGTGCAAAAGGATGGCAACCATATGACAGAATATCATTATTATTATATCAAACTCCAGGGTGTTCAAAGACTCATCGAGGGAGGGCTCTCTACAACTGCTCATCTCACTACACCACCAACCTTCATCATCTAACATCAACACCATCTACTTTTTTCTGCCACCACTACTGCTTTCACAGAGAATCCTAAACATCCATGCCCATGGCAGGATTCCAACATGCAGCCTTTTGGCTGGAGAGCAGATACGCTAACCACTTGGCCAACTGGGCTGGCATCCAAATATCATTTACAAAAAAATTACTGGGTGCTATGTGCAAGCTTATACATTACCACTCATACTGGTATTTTCAAAAGGATATAACAATATATCCTATTGCACTTATTTTTAATAAAAGAATGGCAAAGAGCATCATTATCATAAAATGTCTGAATGACAGGATTCTTCTTCTTCTTCTTTAGTATTCTGCAATTGAGCAGGTTCTTCTTTTAGTAGCAGAAACTTTCCTTCCACTCTCTTCTGTTCTGAGCCTTCTCTTTCAAGGTTGTGTACCTGTCTCCATTGGGCATGTCATCTAGCACTGTTTTCTTTACTCTTCCTCTGGGTCTTTTTCCATCTATTTTTCCTTCAATGGCATCTCTGATGATTCTATTCCCTATGTCTGATCTAGTTTTCCTTGCTTCTTTTTATCCTCCTTAACAAACTTCTTTCTTCTTCTACTCTTTTTAAGAGCCCTTCATTATTTATTTTATCTGTCCATTTGATTTTTTCCATCCTTCTCCAAATCCACATCTCAAAGCTTTCCAAAATCTTAATTTCTTCTTTCTTCAATGTCCAAGTTTCAGATGCATAGAGGGCAACACTCCACCCATAACATTTTATTAGTCTTTTCTTTAGGTTTCTATCCATTTTACTGACATAATGACAGGATTATGGTCATAAAATTTAAGGCTGAACTGGTGGACATAGCAATAATGCAGGTATATATGCCAACAAGTGACCATTCAGATGAGGAAATAGAGGAAATGTATGAACAATTACAAGAACTAATTAAGGAAGAAAAAAGAAATTACTATATGATTATAATGGGAATGGAGTTGTGGGAGAAGAAGAGGATGGGAGTGTAGTAGGAAGATACGGACTAGGTATTAGGAAGATACGGACTAGGTATTAGGAATGAGAGGGGGAAAAGGTTAGTGAATTCTGTAAAGAAAATAAGCTAATAATTACGAATACTTGGTTGAAAAAATCTAAGAGAAGATATATATATATATATATATATATATAAAAGAAGACTATACACATGGAAAAAACCAGAAGATATGGAAAGGTATCAAATTGATTACATTATAGTAAAGCAAAGATACAAGAATAGTGTAAAAAATGCATGCACGTATCCTGGAGCTGATATTTACTCTGATCACAACTTACTATTCCTAGAAATAAATATGAAACTAAAAAAAAATAAAGGAAGCTATGAAAAGGAATAATGGAACTTGTTCAAAATAACAAGGAATTTGGAAATAGATTGGAGAAAGAATTAGAGAAAACAAGTTTTGTCGAAACTGAAGATCCAGAAAAGAAATGGGAACAAGTTAAAGAAAAAATAAAGAAGATTGCAGAAGAAGAAATTGGATATTTAAAAGCTAAAAGAATAAAAAAAAAACCTTTGATAACTAATGAGATGATTTTGCTAATGGATGAAAGAAGAAAATGGAAAAATAAAGACACCCCAGAAGGGAAAATACAATATAGAACCCTGAATGACAAATTGAAAAGGGAAGCAGAAAGAAGTAGAGACGACTGGCTTAAAAAACAATGTGAAGAAATGGAAAATTATGAGAGAGTGGGAAGGTATTATCTTTTGTACGAAAAAGCAAGTAGCATAAATCACAAGATAAATGGAATTCAAGCTAGAGGCATAGAAAATAAAAATGGGAAAATCATAACTGAAGAAGATAAAATCCTAATGAGATGGAAAGAATACATTGAAGATCTATATGACAAGGAAAACAGACCAAATGAGTTGCCATTAGAAGATATAAAGAAGGTAAATGAAGATGATCTAGGCCCAGAGATTTTGAAGACAGAAGTAGAAATGTCCATTAAAGAACTAAAATGTGGAAAGGCAGAAGGAATAGATGAAACTGCAGAATTCCTGAAACAACTTCAGAAGAAAGGAACTGAAAAAATAAACAAAATAATAAACATCAAAAAATATTTTATGACTTTAATATTTGCAACTATACCAAAGAAAAGTAATGCAGTGAACTGCAAGGATTTCAGAACAACAAGCTTCATTTCCCATACATCAAAAAGACTTATGAGAATCCTAACACGGAGAACTGCATCTAAGATGGAAGAATTTCTTGGAGATCAGTTTGGTTTCAGGAAGGGTAGGGGAACAAGAGATGCAATTGGACTGTTAAGAATAATAAGTGAAAGAAGTCTGGAAGTGAATAAAAAAGTTAATATCTGTTATATAGATTTTGAAAAAGCTTTTGACTTTGTAAAATGGGATAAGATGGTGGAAGTAATGGAAAAGATTGGTATAGATTGGAAAGACAAAGGCTAATTATTTTACTATATATGGGACAAACTGCCATTGTGAGAGAGCCATATATGGTACAACAGAACCAGGTATCATTGGATGAGGAGTAAGATAAGGCTGTTCTCTGTCACCAATTTTGTTTAACACGTATTCTGAAGCAATACTAAAAGAAGCACTGGAGAATTCGGAAGAAGGAATAAAGATTGGAGGTAGACAGATATTTGCAATAAGATGCACAGATGAAAAGGCATTATTATCAAATACTGAAACAGGACTACAACATCTGTTGAATAGATTACTGGAATCCTGTATCAATTATGGAATGAAAATTAAACAAAAGGTAATGAAAATAGCAAGGAAAGAGGCAAATATCGATATCAGAATAAAAGGGGGGGGGGAAATTGAATCAAGTAAAGACATTTAAATATCTAGGAAGTGTGATTAGCAGTAATGGAAGATGTAAAAGTGACATAAAAATAAGAATAGCGATGGGAAGAGATGCCTTTAATAGAAAATGGAATTTATTCAGAAGTAAAATGGACAGAAACCAAAAAAAAAAAAAAAAGACTAATAAAATGTTATGTCTGGAGTGTTGCCCTCTATGAAGCTGAAACTTGGACATTGAAGAAAGAAGAAATTAAGATTTTGGAAATCTTTGAGATGTGGATTTGGAGAAGGATGGAAAAAATCAAATGGACAGATAAAATAAATAATGAAGGGCTCATATAAAGAGTAGAAGAAGAAAGAAGCTTGTTAAGTAAGATAAAAGGAAGAAAGGGAAATTGGATCGGACGTATTCTGAGAGGAAATGGAATCATCAGGGATGCCATCAAAAGAAAAATAGACGGAAAAAGACCCAGAGGAAGAGTAAGGAAAACAATGCTAGATAACATGCTGAATGGAGACAGGTAAACAACAAGAGATGTGGGGTTTCGTGCACTGGTATTTGCTGAGACATGGTTCATGCTTCAATGAGGCAGCAGACTGAAAGAATCTCGACAGCCACGTGTATCTGTTACATTCTTTTGATAAAATGAATATAATAATATATATTATTGCATGACATTGCCAAGAAAGACATTCCATACAACTCACCACTACAATGCTTAATCCTTCATCTATACACAATGCCACCTACTGTCATGTAACAGTTTGCCTATAAATTGAGTGGAGAAAATCGAAAACCATGGAAGGAAAATACCTCTCCCCCCTCCCCCAAAAAAAAGCCTTCGGTTTAAATTAAAAATTGAGGGATGACTCACCTGCGATAGTTTATATCGCTTTGTACCCAAAATTATCGCGAAATCGATTATTTTTAAAGGGCGCATATCCACCATGTTTATTCTACCATATCCGCCCAGCACACGATGGCGCGAGCGACAACGGATGTGACATTGAATGTAATCTCAACACGGTTTAATGCTTTCCTCCCAGATATGCATGCAACAAAATTTTCGCCACCAGAAGTGATGATGAGGTGATATGTGGAGAATTTTTTTATTGTATTTTTATAGGCAGTTAGTCCCCTCCCCCACTGAATGCCGTAAGTTTTGAATTTTGAGAATAAACCCGCTTTGTCCTCTCTCTCTCTCTCTCTCTCGCTTTTTTTTTTTTTTTGCAGGAGGTTTTTCTTTTATCCCAGACCAGAGGAGTTAGAGTTGTATTGATTTTTTATACGAGCATTCTGATTAGTATTATTTTCGATTTTGATAGATATGTTAGGGATTATTTTTCATTTACTTAAGGGTTTTTGCAAGATTACTTCAGAGGAAATTTTCTGTTTTTCTCGGGTTTTTCGTCCCGTAAACTCAAGAAAATCGACCGTAGAACCCACATTATTTCAGACATTAAATATATTGTGTTAGGGTTAGGGACCACGAGATGGCGGCACATTTGAGCCGTCTCTCTTCACTGAGTACCGCTTAATTAGTGATAGCCTTGGGCCATCTATCTCTGATTGGTACCAGTGGAGATTGAACTGCCCACTCAGTCTCCAAAAGTTAGATAGGGCTAAATGGCCTCGCCTACTCCCGTATACGGGAATAAAAAGGCGTTAGCTGATAGCTGATGAAATTTTTCTGAACAGGTCTGATGATGGGAGACCAAGGGGCCATCCATGGAAACTGAGCAAGATCATAGTTAGCAAGGGTGTTAGAACTAGGTTTTTTTACTTGGAGAGTGGTGAATGAGTGGAATAAGCTGCCAGAGTTTGTATGGGTGCCATGACTCTAAATGAATTCGAAGCAAAGTATGATAGATACCGTGCGAATGTCGAATAGTTGTTCTGGATATGATGTTTAGCGCCTCCCTCGATGAGTCTAAGGACTCCTTGGAGTTGCGCATAATAATAATAATAATAATAATAATAATAATAATAATAATAATTTATTTTCATTAGTTTGTCATTGTTTATATTGTTTTGTATGTTTGATATTATTTTTATGTCGTATATACTAATATACACTTCTTTCATAATCAAAGAGAAAAATCATCGTGCAATTCTATGAAAAACAATATGATGTGATTTGTGAAAAAAACGCCCAAAAAATTGTAAATAAATATATTAATTTAGTAAAAAATAAGCACAGGAAGACAGTGATCAAAACGAAATTGTTAAAATGTCTCAATAAGGAATGTTGTTGCCTCTCAGAACAACAGGGATCACGATAATGTTTCATACTTTTTGTAGTGGTGTTCAGGAGCTAGGTAAGTAATTGTAAACATTGCTTTTCTAAGTCACTCAAGATTTTTGAGACGACGCGGAGCAGCAACAAATCTACATATAGATCCCAGACATACTCAATAGAATTAAGGTTACGACACTCGGCTAGCCACTCCATATGTACACTAGTCTCGAAGATATTGGCCCACGAGCTTCGCTGATGGAGTATTATTTTCGATTTTGCTAGATATGTTGGGAATTATTTTGGTTCTTTAGTATTTTTTATTTCTCTTAACCTGTTATCGACTTGTAAGATAAATGTCTCCCCTATGTCACACCAACCTACGGACGAAGACAGGGAACTAAAACCTCTTCTCTATAAGTTGCTACATTAATGCTTCCACTAGGAAGTACATACAGGTTATTAGCCCATTTAACGAGATGCCTCCCAAACAGACACACAACCTTCACCATCATATCCCTTTTATGGATATTTTAGGGATGATAATGTGTCCCTGATTCTATCTAGACCAGAGTACTCCTGGTATCGCTTTAGGAAGTAAATCGAGATTTGTTTGAAAATATGTTAGAAACAACACACAAGATATTATTATTATTATTATTATTATTTGACACCTCCAGAAAGTCCAAAGACTCATCGAGGGAGAGTGTGCCAACAGCATCGAACGATTGGGTCCCTTTCAACTACTAACCGCGCTTAAACTTACTTAACTGAGCCATTAGTAGCAGAGGCTCTACCAATCGACCAACCTTTCAAGCCTTTCTTCCCACTTTGCCTCTACTAACCATCTTATTGAGTGGGTTAAGAGTAATGTGCCCTATATAGAAGAGAACTACCATTCCAGAACCTTCAAGGAGGATGCTATGGTAGCCCGTTCAACAGGAAACCTAAATGAGAATCAAGGTCTAATCCTACCAGAAATTTGGAAATCTTTAATTAGATCACTAAACATCAAAGAAATGAACTTTAACGCCAATTACATTATGTCTCGTAACAAATAAATCATGCTCCCGAGACACGAGCATTGTCTCGCACAATACTAATTTTGTATGAATTAGAACTGTGTTAAAACCTAGTCTGTTACCTTCATATCGCTTACCAGTTGTATCCCTGAAGATGCCGATAGCAAAAATCGGTGAAACTAGTAGGACGAAAAATTAAAACTCACTTGAATGTGAGTTTTTAGTTCATAAAGTGTTATAGTTTACTATACAGGTAGCCATGAAAAGAAAATCACACATCAATAATTGGTGTTACGCGTTATCCAGTCTTTTCGACACTTCGTGATCTAGTGAACAAAGGCTCCGCATCCTACTCGGCCTCTTATCCTTTCTTTTAGCAATTGTAAATTCAAGTTGGTAAGTTCTTTATATTGTCGATCCAACATAAAGAACTTTTGTGGTCTTCTTCTGATTCCCTCAATGTTCCCCAACATAACTGCCTTTTTCAATGATTCAACCGCTCGTATAATAATCAAGTACATTAACTTCTATTTAGCGATCATCGCCTGCAAGGCGTATTATCTAAAATCTGAATTCTTATATCCCCTAAATCTTCTTATTGTCATTTTTGCAGCCCATGAGATTCTTTCTAGTGTCCCTCACACCCATACTTCAAATGAATCAATTCGCTTTCTGTCTTTCTACTTTTATGTTTTGGGATTGGGATGGATACTGATGATTTCCAATCTCAAGGACAGTAAATTTTCAAAAGGGCTAACTGACACACCATGAGCTGATGGTGTGTCAGTTAGCCGTTTCGGCAGCTGTTCCATTGCTGATATCACTTCACTTTTCATTACCACAGGTTCCTCAACAAATTCTCTCCTTTCAAATATTCCTTCAATATTATTATTTTTCTTGTAGAAATCTTCTACATATTCTTTCCATATTTTTACTGCTTTTTTTCCATCATACATTTACATGAATTACTTTTTACAATTCCTGATCTAGGGATAAATCTCCCTGTAACATCAGTTACTTTCTAAACAGATTTCTTGTTCTACCCAAAATACTGCTCTCTTCAATTTTCTTATTTTTCCTAGCCTGTCTTTTTCGAAATCTACACTGAGTTATCTAATCCTTTCTTTGTTTCTCTGAAATTTCATGTTTCTTCTTTCCTCCTATTTGAATACCTTCTTCTGACAAAGATTTACAATTTTTCTTGATTGTTGCTTTCTTAAGAGTATGCTTTGCTGGTTCTATGACTGTACGTTTTGTTTATACCCACAGTTTTTCTAATTCTCTTTATGTCTTCTCCAAACTTTTTAATTTGTTTCCGAGTCCTACTTTAAATACTTCATTTGTAGCACCTAAATCAAACTTGATGATGTCTTTTTGTTTCATCCTAGCCCCTAAATTCAATTTAACTTCAACTATCAATAATTCATGATCAGTCCCAAATTCTGCACCAGGTAGTGTTTTTGGTGCTTGATAACACTTCACCTTCTGCTGGCATCAATATAATCTGCATGATGTTTGTATTCTCCATTAGGCGAAGTCTATGTGTAGAGAACATTTGCTTTATTGCAAACACTTACTTCCCACAACATAAGAGAAGTGAAGAAGTCAGGATTCAAGTGATTGCAATAAAGCAACTGTTCTCAACACCAAACTTCAACATATTTTCTCCTGCTTCATACCCCAGTCCTAAACCAAATTTTCCAAGGATGTCTCCTTTTTTTCACTCACTTTTGCATTCTATCAACTAATATCAAAAGAAAGTCTGTTTTATTAGTACTGTATACTACTTGTTGTAGCTGCTCTAAAATTCTTCTACATCATCTTCCTTTGAAACTGTAGTGGGTACATACACTTGTATCAGTGTAACATTCACTAGGTATGCCTTTATTCTGATTAGAATTATTCAATCGGATACTGGGTTGCAACCCAAAATGTATTTTTCAGTATTCTCTTCTTACTATGAATGCAGCTCCATTTCTTCGAAGGTTTTCATGACCCATTCCTGTCCATTTAAGTTTACTGATTCCTAACACCTTAATTCGAATTCAAATTTCTTTCTTCACTTCAGTTTTCCTTAATTTTATGTAAATCAGTAAAGTGGAGACGTCTTCTTCTGAGATTAACGCTATTAGAAGTTAAACTTCCAAAGGCTTTGACCCAGCTTCATGATTCTTGTAACTTCATTGGAAGTTTAATCTCTGCCCTTCTCCAGTAGCCATTTCATTGTCTTACGACCAGCCTGATGTCCTACCTTCTAGCACTACATATCATAATAACTTAAGCCTCTATCCATAAGATTTTCTTAGCAAAATATATACAAAAGTGGTTTTCCATTGCCGTTTTTTGTGATCGCTTATTTAAAAAAGGGCAATAATAAATTTAGTTTAATCCTTTATCCAAGTGTAAGCAAACCAAATCTGTGCCTGAAAATATCTTCAGGGCTGAAGTAAGGTAGTGCAACACCAGGCAACTCCGAGCAAAGGTGGACCAAGCTCTCATCACTCCTTGTCTCAGTATCTCCCATAATGCAAAGCACATCTCCTTGCAGACATGTATACTACTATGCATTAAGGGAAGGGCCACTACCCAGCCTGGTTTCGACGTTTATTCAGCTCTTGTCAGTGGGAGGCAGACCCAAACGTGGATATACTAATGCAGAAGCAATAGGAGAGGTCATATTTATCTATACGAGTTGCCAACAGGTGTCCCACCTTATTATTGAATTACTCTGGATGTTGGAAGTTTCTTTTGCACTTGGTTAGACTATAATAAATTTAGTTGAATCCTTTATCCAAGTGTAAGGGTAGTGGCCCTTCCCCTTGCATAGCAATGCATAGTAGTATATACATGTCCACAAGGAGATGCGCTTTGCATTATGAGAGATACTGAGACAAGGAGTGATGAGAACTTGGTCCAACTTTGCTCGGAGTGGCACCACCTTACCTCAGTGCTGAAGATATTTTCAGGCGCAAACTTTGTTTGCTTACACTTGGATAAAGGATTAAACTAAATTTATTATAGTATAACCAAGTGCAAAATAAACTTCCAAATAAAAAGGGCAGGTTCACATGAAAGATTACTTTTTTCCTTCATAAACGTTCGAGGAGATTTTTGGAAGTTTAGTACAATCAAATTTTGAAAACGAAATGACAGATAATCACACTAGGCTGATTTGACATATAGAAATGATTGCATATACAGTTTTGTTGCCGAATTTTGAACAAAGATTTAGGTAATCGCCTCTGTAGCACAATTGGAAGAACGATAGTATATTGTACTTTTCGATTTGCAAAGATCTCAGTTCAATTCTTGTCGTGACTAGAATGTTTATATGGGGAGATCGGATTAAACGCCTTCAAATGCTGTTTCATTTGTAGGTGTGTTAGTCGATCTCATACGAGGGTAAGGATTTTTCTCCGGGACACTTGGATTTTTCATCTCGCATACAGTCAAATAGGACTTCAGAACACATCCAATTTATATAGACAAAAAATACTGTTGGTGGTGATGAGCGATAGATGACAGTTGTGTGTGGTAGAATAATTAAGTAGCTGAAGAGACGCTTTATTAAGTGTAGGAGTGGAGTAGAGTGCCCTCCTGCGATGAGTCCTTGGGCTCCTTAGAGGGGTTACATAATAATAATTTTAGAATTTCATGAAAAATGGTTACATAAATTGGAAATTTTTTCCTATACTTTGCGTTTCCACGAAAAATGTGTACCACATGTGTCGAATTTTTCAATGTCGCAAGAAATGAAACCTCTGAAAAAAATGCAAAAAGTGAAATGCTGTTTTCTTGTATATATAGGCTGATGTGAGGTCATCAACATCTACAATAGAAGTAGCACAGGCGTGATGCAAAAACTGTGGTTATACGTTCAGTATTCTTGTCGGGTGCGAATTTTATTATAATATATACATCCACTACCATGGTTGTCTTTAATTTCTCTTTACTTAACTATTGTTAATGGTCGGTTGTCTTAATTCTCGACTGCCGCCATATTTATATATTTTTACTATATCTTATTTGAACTGCCCACTCAGTCTCCAAAAGTTAGATAGGGCTAATGGCCTTGCCTACTCCCGTATACGGGAATAAAAAGGCGTCAGCTGATTTTTTTTTACTATATCTTATCTCTCTGAGAGCCTGTGTTGCTCAGTGGATGTGGCGTTTGCACACCGCCGCACGAAGGAAGTCTTGGTTTCGAGTCTAGTCAGCGACTAGAGGAAATTTTTCTAAGCCTTTTTTCGACCGGTTCCCGAGTTAGTCGATCTCTGGCACGGGCAAGCAGGTTTTTCCTCCCGGAAACTCGGGTTTTTCGTCCTGTAAACTCAAGAAAATCGACCGTAGAACCCACATTATTTCAGACATTAAATATATTGTGTTAGGGTTAGGGACCACTAGATGGAGGCACATTTGAGCCGTCTCTCTTCACTGCTTACCGCTTAATTAGTGATAGCCTTGGGCCATCTGTTTCTGATTGGGTACCAGTGGAGATTGAACTGCCCACTCAGTCTCCAAAAGTTAGATAGGGATAAATGGCCTCGCCTACTCCCGTATACGGGAATAAAAAAAGGCGTTAGCTGATTTATTTTTTTTTTATATCTTATCTCCCACGCTCTATAGTCTAACAAATTTATTTGTATAACGACTGCACAACAACTATGTGTTGAGTGCGAGAGTGTAAGATCATAAACCAAAAACGAACCAGATATTGTTCGTAATCCCGCTTGAAATTATTTTTACTTTAAATTAGTCGTGGCATAAATATAAAGCATATAAACTTCTCTTATGCAGGTTCAAATTTTTTAGGGCAGTGCATTGACAGAATCAGTTTGCAGTTTACACACCATTTAAGGAAGTATTTATAGAGCGAATTACATTTATACAGTCATTACAACTATCAGTTCTCTCTGATCTAATCCTAGTTCTAAACTATTTTACAATCCAGCATAATATCGGCCTTTCAGAACACACGCAATTTACAGACAAAAAATATAGTTATGGTGGTGGTGTTGGAGTTGGGCGGTAGATGGCGTAGATGGAGATGATACTTAGTAGAGATTCGGTGTAGTGGTTGAGATAGTTGTAGGTGTCGTTCCGCGATAAGTCTTCGGACTCCTTGGAGGTGTTAGGAATAATAATAATAACATTACTGGAATATAGGACATACCTTGGTTAAGACTAATTCACCTTTCACATACAATATCTTACAAACATACACATATACTCTTGTTCAATATCAAAATTACAATATTTTGTTCAGCAAGCAGTCTCTCACATCAAAATTTTGTACACACGTCAGTCCTCTTCTTGACATTCTTTCCGCTTACTGACTCGTTCCCGTTTTCCAGCTAAATTTCTTCCTTGTTTGAGTAGTAAACTGTGCCTGTCCCAATTGGATCTTTAACAGTGGGGCTATGTACAGCTCCATCCTTTCACGACGACTGGACACAATTCACACGTGGCGGCGATCCATGTAGACAATAAACGACAATTTTCTTTCAATTTCCGACAGCGAATTCTTGCGTAACAGTGACCTCAGGTACGGGAAGAGATTTGTAACCCCCAGATAAACGAGGCTTCTCTTTCAACTTCCGACAGCAAGTCACGGGGAGAAATTTGAAAAAAATCCTAAGAAAAAATTCTGACTGACAATTGACATTTATGTCTGCAAAGGTTGGGCGATTGGTAGAGCCTCTGCTACTAGTGGCTGGCAAAAGTTATGCAAATTTGAGCGCGTTTAGTAGTTGGAAGGTGGTCAATCGTTCGATACTGTTGGCACACTCTTCCTCGATGAGTCTTTGGACTCCTTGGAGGTGTCACATAATAATAATAATATTCAAATGTCTTTAGGGGTGAAGCAAGATGCTTTTTATATTCCCCCGCTATCTGTTGCGGTTACAGTGAGGGTAAAATTTATGAGCAGTTTGCTCAGCTTGGTTGGGCATGGAGATTATGCATCGCTAATATAGCTTTTGGTCTTCTATGTGTGAACATGTCCGTTGCCTCGTATGCTGCAACTTGCTGAACCAAATCGTTGGGGTGTATAGACCTCTTTAGGAAGAACTTAGATGCTAAAGATTGTAGGAAAGAGAAAATATAGGGAATGTTTGTATCTCTATGAAGTTGATTGTTTCCAACATACCATGGGGCGTACAGAATCATTCTGAAGCACTTGTTCTGTACTCGTTGTATTTTGATAATGTTAGTATTAGAGGTGTGGCTCCAGGCTGGTGAGGCGTAGGTGATAATAGGACGAATCATCATCTGGTATAGCTGCAATTTGGTTCTGTTATTTAGCTTGCTATTTCTATTAATTAGAGGATAGATCTGAGCGATGACTTTAGATGCCTTTGCGCAATTACACTTGATCTGTTGGTCGAAAGTTAGCATTTTGTCGAGAATTACACCCAGGTATTTTGATTCTATCTGCCAGGAAATTTTAATATTGAATAGTAACACATCTCCTGCAGGAGATGTTGGCCTTTTCGAAAAAAGAATGGCTGAGCTTTTTTGGGGGGGTTGACTTCCAATCTCCATTTGGAGAACCAACCCTCCAGCTTTAGGTGGTTTTCTTGAAGCTCTCTGGTAATGAAATAGGGGTCGGAGAGATCTGGTTAGTATTGCTGTAGTGTCCGCATACAGGGCCAAGATGGAAGACATCAGATTGTGCAGGATGTGCGACATGAATATAGAAAAAAAACAATGGAGCTAGTAGGAATCCCTGCAGCACTCCAGCAAAGATATGGCGCTAGGATCAGGTAGAACCATTGATTTTGACTTGTATTGATTTATTCTGAATATATGAAGCGATTAGATGAACCATGTTTAGTGAGATACCGGCTGAGATAAGTTTGTGTAGGAGTCCGAAATGCCAGATTTTGTCAAATGCTTTGGACATGTCTAGGAAACCACCTTCTCTGCACTGGCGCCAGTTATAGCTGATGGTGATGTATTCCATATTTCTGTGGATTTGCTGGGTAGTACTATGGTGTTGCCGAAAACCAAACTGTTTTTTATGGAGCATGTTTAGGTTATTTACTGAGGTTTGGAGTCGTGAGAGGATGACCATCTCCGCAACCATACCCAGATTGGGGATAAGACTGATAGAACGATAATTTTGCTGTAGGTGTGGGTCTTTGCCTGGCTTATGTATAGGGATTACATCAGCTAGTTTCCAGGTGGAAGGAAAATAGTGAAATCTTAAGATTGCATTTATTATAATGGTCAGGTGCACTACAGCTTTTCAAGGCAACAGCTTGATCACCCTGTTAGAGATCCTGTCTGGTCCAGAAGCTTTTTTTTTGTTTAAAATTTTAATAATATTATATATTTCACCAGGTGATGTGGGTATAATATGGTCAGTACTGGTATCAGGAAGTTTGAATAAGTTTCTGATCTTTCTGTAAATATTGTATATGTTATTGAAGTCTAGATTTCCATATGCAGGTTTACACTGGTCTTCAAATTTCTTGCCATGGCCTCCTCCTTGTCCGCATCAGTGTGTACAAGGCCCTGGTTAGAGAGTATTGGAGGAAGAGATTTGCCTTTGTTTTTTAGTAATTTCTTAGTAATTTTTATTAATATTTAATAATTCTTAATAATTTTCTTAGTAATCTTAGTAATTAGATATTTCTTAGTAATTTCCGGACAGAGTGATCAGCAGGTGAGACAGAGGCTAAGTTTTCTTCCCATAGATTGTCTCTTTGAGCCTTGAGTGCATAAGTCTGTTTAGATTTGTTTTATCTTGTGGCACACGAGTGTTACGAAATCTTTTCCTGGCTCTGTTTTATTCCCTTATCAAGTTCATAATGTGTTCAGGCAGACGACCAGGCTTGTCGACAGATTTGTAGAAGGTGGCTACCGTTATGGCGGAATTAATTAGTTGGGAGAGGCTTGTAACTGCAGATTCTATGTCTTCTTTTGTACGTATGTGAGGAACAGAGCCAATACTATCCCTGAGCACTTTTGACAATCTTTCCCACGATATATAAAAGAGAGGGGGAGACAGGTATTCTTATTTTCCCGTCTGAAGTAGAATCGGGTTGTGATAAGATGACAACTCATTTAATGATCTTAGGCTGTATTAAAAATTAATGTCCTGCAGGATAGCTGCATCCAGGATGTCCGCAGTTCAAAACGTACTAAGATGAGTTGGTTCGGTGGGACCTGCCACCACAGCATTGTGTGATCCTATGAAGTTGGAAAGGATGTAGCCATTCTTGTTGGTGGATCTGCAATTCCATGCAGGGTGCTTGGAGTTCAGATCCCCCGGCTATAATGGTGGGTTCTTTGACGCATAAGATGGCAGATAGAGTTTTTAGGGGTGAGTTGTAAGCAGAGTAGATTTTCAGTCTGCCAGCCGAGCTGGTGAACACCTCCACGCCGGTGATCTCAAGATTAGTAGTAGGAGGGTTGTCCACAGAATTGTGCTTGATGTAGTTTTTAATCTTCTGGGCAGTGCCATAGGTGTCATAAGTTTGGTAAGATGGCAGTACCACCACCTCTGTAGACCAATCTGTCATTTTTGTATAGACTGTAATCCCTTATATTAGGGTTATCTGGAGGTCTTAGATGAGATTCGCTGATTAATATAACATCTGGTTGATATCTGTTAGTGATGTCTTGAAGCTCCAGAATTTTGTTTCTTAGGCCATTTGCATTCCATCCAATGATCTGCAAAGAGGCTGGAATAAGTTTGTTTCTACTCATCAATTATCGCTGTGAGGATGACCTGTGTTTCACGGAGAAATCTTTTGGTGGAGGTTGGTGAAGGGTTTGACAAGCTGAAGTCTTGTAGCACGTTGGCTAGAGAGGCTGTAATAACAGCTGTCAGGTTTGTAGGTGATGATTTGTTTGTACGGGACATGTCAGCATAACTTCTTGTTTGCTTTTGGTTCACTCTATCTTTGAAGATCTCTGACTGTGGACGCTAAGCCTCTGGCTCGGGTATGGTGCAGGGGTGTCTTGTACTAGAGGAAGAGGACTGTTTGGCAGATTCCATCCGTCTATTTTTTGGGTGCTAAATGCATTTCTTGTAGTCAGCAGGATGGGGGCCACCGCAGTTGGCACATTTAGCCATTTTTGGCTTTGTGCAGATATTGGTTGGGTGGCTGTCCCCGCATTTTAAATATTTAAATTCCGCTTTACGTAATTTCTGGACATGACCAAACTTTTGACAACTATGGCACTGCCCAGAAGATGCCCTTTTCCGGAGTGGCTCTGGTGTGACAATGAGCGCGCAGATTGTTTTCAAGTTGTATATATTTTTATATATGTTATGATCTCTACGAGGACTAACGGCATGGGAGATTTGTTGGTTCTGTACATTCTGCTGACCTTAACAGGAGGTAGATCCTGTAAATTAAGATCAGCAGCTATATCTTCTGCATCAATATCTTCACAGACGCTACGGAGGACCACTTTTAAATTTTTCTCCGAACTAAGCGAAAAGGTATGATTTGTATACCTCTATTGTCCATTTCTCTTGTTAGTCGCCTGTAGTCTATCACCGTTGTAGGATATATCTTTATTCCTTCATTTGCACTTTTGGCCTTTACATAGCCAACGTGTAGGTTGGACATTGTTGATCTTAAAGCTGTCTATGTCTTCTTCTCTCGTAATATAATCGGAGGTATCTTTTCTCTGGGAGAAGCAGTGGAGTTCGAAACATGATCGTGTTGTTCCATTATGTTGTCCTTGAGTGATTCTTCTGTTGTACCCCGTATTTTACGTACGCGGACCTCTTGAAAATCAGAAATAGTATGGTTTGCCGATTCTGACTGATATTCCATAATATCGGCGTCAACGTCCGTGACACTTGCCGGGGAAAACTTATCATAAAGTTTCACCTTTCCTGGCTAATTTTTGTTGAGCAGCACGCCCAGTCTGATAAATTCCCGATATACTGCTGCAAATGTTGTCTCGTTTGGCTGCTGTTCCATGTCAATGTGGACCTTAAAAAAAAACCGTTTACCGTGCAGTTGTAGTCTTGCCGGCACTGCTGCAGGAGTCCGAACTGTTTTGATAAGAGTACTGATTCAAAATTGCATTATCTTCAAGACACATAATAAACGCAAACCAAAACTCCTTCATTGACAAAATTCTTTTTCGATGTATTGCCTTATACAAGTCCTGACTTCTGTCGTGCACATGCGCGGGTCTCTCGTTATTGGGTATATTTCGCTCCTGATTTGATGACGTCACTCTTCGCGGGTCATTGTAATTTTCCAACCATGAGAATTCTCAGAATTTTCTCAAGAACCTTACCATTAAACTTACTTATTTAACTAAAATAAAGAGCTGAAGGCTACATTTCGGCGATGCAAAATTATACAAATTAAGTTGATATTAAATCCAACATCATTTCAAAACCCAATACAGAAATGACAGTTCCCTGAGAGTTTTAGCTCTCTGAGGTTTCTTTCTGCCTAGTCTCTGACGAAAACCAATGAGTTTGAAACAGCTGTCAGACTAGTGAATCCTATCAAAATGTATCAATAGAAGGCAATATAAGAAGCTTTTAGCGTTCGTGGTTTTCCTATTAGGTTAGACTTCTTGTAGTATGGCGGCGATGTATTCCCGCCAGCTCTCTGGTCAATATTCGCACGAAACTTTTACAAATTACAAATCATTAAATAATTTCAAAATTCTCACAAAAAAAGTACAGAATTTTCTACAAAAACTTGTCACTTCATCAAGCACGCTTAGTTAAAGGAAGAAATATAACAGTTGAACACAACACACTCAGAGATACATGGATGATATATATGTATCTCAGAATAGGCCATGCATATTAGTACATTTAGACGTCGAAAGAGCATTCGACACAATCAGCCATTGGTATATCTTTGAAGTAGTAAAAGAAATAGGATTTGGAACAAACTCCAAGAACTGGTTGAAGGTTTTTACGAAAATTCAGAAAGCGGTGTAATAATAATAATAAAAACTTTCCAGATCAACTTTTTGTACGACAAGGTTATTACTCTCTATGGCTAGAGAACCATCGTATGGGCACTTTACTCAACAAGTTAGCCAATAAACAAATAAATCACTCCAAGGAACTAATATATGCATAGAGAAAGTAGCAAAATTGCCAGTTTACGCTTATGATATAACACGCACCAGAAAGGGAAATATCAGTGGAAGAAACAATGAGTTACTTGGATTCCTTCGACAAGTCCTTTCTTCGTAAATTATCTGATAAAATCTCACTGTATGATAACTGACGACTGGAAAAAGGAACCTAAAATACCTTCCTGATAAAGATTAAACAAAGACGCCTGGTACACTGAATAATATCGTTAAAAGATACCCGCTTGCTGCAGAAATTACGGCACAGAGAAGTTAATACATACCAAATCACAAACAGAGTATGCAAAACCTCTATATCCACTTTCGTTATACTTCAGTAATGAATACAAAAAAGAATATAGATCATACTAAACCGAGTATTAAACAATGTATTCCGACTTCCTTTAAGTCATTCTAAAAGACCTTTTTCTTCAAAGTGCACCATGCATGTTTGTCAACCATAACATAGCTAAAAAGAATACCACCACCATTGGATGGTCCTGCCTGCTGTTACTTTTGTAAAGACCCAGAAGTTGTAAAGAAGGCAGAAACACAAATTTCCAATAATGAACCAAAACATAATACTTTAGCTAAATGAGAAGTTAAATAGAGCACAAACAATCGTAATTATTATAACTATGGGTACGATTTACCCATACAGGTGTGACTACATGTGTAAAAGAAAGGGCAGTGAAAACATGCTGAGAAAGTTTCACTAATGCCTTGAGTATCCCACGAACTCAGTTCTTTTGAAAATGATAAAAGCAAACAGTGAGTGTCCTCAGAAGTTTAAAACGAACAAGGTCAGTCTCTTAGAGAAGCAAAAGGAACTTATTTTATGTGTATGTTATTGTGCGTGCGTGCATTCATATATTTTCTTAAACAGCTGGGGGTTCAAGTTATTGAAAAAAAACATTACAAGGAAGCCTGTTCCTGAGGGCAGAGGTAGATATAATAAACGAGGAAGAGGAGAATGTTCGATTTGTTTGAAATTGCAGTGAAAAGTGTTGTTGGTCAGCTGCTGCTCTTATTTTAACAGTCCAGCAGTAAGTAAAGGAATGAAATTTGCCAGAGAACTGAAACATTCCATCTGTGAGCTAAAGGTTAAAGTAAGCTGTGAGGAAGGGTCATATATGAGAAGATCTGATCTTCTTTGGGGATTAGCAAGAATTTTTAGATCCATCATCCAAAATATGTGAACAGTATTCTATGGATGGGCTGGGCTTTTTTGGTATATAAACCGCTAGGAAACAAGTCCACGGCGACCATATTATAAGGAACAAACTGGTGTTCACGTTATTAAGATGTAGGACCTCGGTTTGCTGTAGTGAGTGCAACAATCCTACAGGGCATACTTTCCACGAGTGTACGATATCGACCAATGGGAATTTTTGACTTTTCTTCTCGTAGGCATATAATGTATTCCTGAAATATTGTGGGGAGGACATCCTTGATCTCACCCGACACTGCAATTCATCTGACAGATAGTGAATAGGGTTGAAATCATGTTTCTGTGGAGGCCAGTCAAGTGTGATGACATTCATGTCCACAAACCAGGCAGTTAAATCAGGAGCCTGGAGCCTTATGACACAGTGCATTGTCTTGCTGAAAGAGACAATTCCATAGAATCATAGAAATACAGTTTCTTAGAAACTCCACAAAGTAGGAAGCATTGCATTGTCCATAATATTCAGTACCTTTCGGAATTTAAGTTCGTAGCACCACATACAGTGGTCCCAGGCCATACCAGGAAAACAAGACCATACTATCACACAGCCTCTTTCGAATTTCATAGTTACACACTCTGGTAAGAGAAGTTCATCTAATATCCACCACTCCATTTAGCTGCTCAGTAGCGGATGTAGTTTGATTCGTCGTTGTATAATACAGCTTTACAAGCTTCCATCTCCCACTGTAGACCGTTTGCGCCATTGCAGACAATGCTGCTTGTTGGTTCAGATGATGTGAGGCTTGTATATTGCTGTCCTATCATGGAAACTCATGTTGTGGGACTTGGTTTTGAACGTTTTTGTGGAGACTCGTGTTGCCATCTATGCCCTGAACTCCGTATTCAACGTGTCGGCCAATGAATGGCAGTTTTTTTACCGTTAATAGAACTATTAATATAATGCGTTTGTACCATGAGAGGTTGGAAGTAAATACTGTTAAAAAAAAAGAGAAGTTTAATTCTGTCTGGTGATGTTTGCATTACTGAGGATAAGGGAAGGTGTGCCGCGATCACTTTTCTGAGAGAAAGGCAAGACTGTTTTGGTGGCGTTGATGGCTAACACATTGTCCTTACCCTGCTGAAGGATGTATAGTGAGTTTTTTTTAAGGCATAAATTGCAGATGATCTTAATGCTTGGGATGTTTGAGAACTACATGGTTTGTCGAAGGATTTGGATGAATGGAGTGTACTATCTTCCTCAATGCTGTGGATAGGATTCTAAACGATTAAGAGTAGGTCATTTATCTATAATGGAGATAGGTGATATTCCAGATCCCTGTGGCACAGCAGCATTGGTTACAAAGCTCCAAAAGTGTGCCGTCCGCCTTAATATGTACTGAACGAGCAGAGAGAAAGCTAATTACGAAGAGTGGCAGGTAGACTAAAGTTTTGAATTTGTTTAGCAGAGATGAACGCCAGACATGGTCAAATGTTTTGGAAATGTCAAAAGCAAGGCGCAGATTTCCGTATAATAAATATAATATTCTGTCATGTAATAATACTACTTCTGATAATAGTACAGTTATAATTTTTTTTTTTTCATAGTTTTGATCAAATGAAGACTTTTTGCCACTTTCCTGATAATCAAGTCAAAAAGTGTCAGTTATCACCATCATGACGTCTCTAGAAATTTGGATATTTTACCTTTGAACTGCAGGCATTATAAAGAAGCTATTCAAACTATTTGAGGTTATAATTATTTCACAATTAATTTTGTTCAGTTTTTAATTTGTACGAAATGGTAATAAGTGGCACTGCAATCGCTTATAGACTAAAATGGCGAGTTTAACTCCGGTGCTTGAAGGGGAACAAGGTTTGTCATTAACTGATGCCTCCACGCAACTTGCGGAGTTATTTCAGAGTGGTAAGCAGAAAAGAGTTCACTGTGCAGTACTGCATACTTTGTGTTGAATAACATGCGGAAACCGTCATATTAATGAGATGTTTTTGTTATAACGCCCATTACTTTATTGCGAAAATGTGATTCATAAGTCTTGTATGCATAAGATAGTAATGCTTAGGTTTTATGTTCAACATGCTGCAAGCTGTTGTCAGACGTGAGATTGTATTCCAGTTTATTACTATGTGACACCTCCAGGGAGTCCAAAGACTCATCAAGGGCGAGTGTGCCAACAGCATTGAACGATTAGAACCCTCCCAACTACTGACCGCGCTCAAACTTAACTTTTTGCGCGAGCCATTAGTAGCAGAGGCTCTACCAATCGCTGAACATTTGCTGACAAGTATGTTAGGATAATTTTAATTAATTTGAAGAGGGAGTATGGAGTACGTCGGGAAAGCAGTGCCGTTTGCATGTTGCTTGAAATTAAAGAAATGGACATTTACTACTCGTTGAGCTAAGGAGATGGTGTAAAACATGCAGAATTAGGAAAAAATGCAGTTTGAATCCCTCCCCCCCCCGTTACAAGGATATGAATAGGCATTTAGGAATAAGTGCAACAAGAAAGTATGAAATCGCATAAAACGAGGCCAGTAATGTGAAAATAAATTACTTTCAAGATCCTTCATGATATACTTTAATATCAACTCATTTCTGATTATTATAATCAACTGGTGCCATTTTGGAAGATCTTTGTAGATTAGTTTTAAAGATCAAATACCTGTTTTCAAGACACTTCATATCTTCATTGACCATTGTGATAATATTACACCATTTGTTGAAAATTGTATATTCTTATATAAATGCAAACATTAGATTGCAGAAACACCATGCTACATTATCCACCCACTGTTACAATGTACAGTGCTGTATGCTATGCACTGTTCAAAGTTGAAACTTTTTTTTTCTAAATCAGCATCACTTCTTATAATTCTCAACTTTGAAAGAACAGCAAATTGAATATCTAGTGAAATCCCATTTAATAGCACTAACAAGGAAATTAAAGTACGTTGGCCTAATAATTGAACTCGGAGTGGTTTACTTGTCACGTTACTAGTTACTCTGTTCTGGGGTATTACTCTCATTTTACCATATACAGCATTTGCTGATATCTTTTTAAGACTGTCCATCCTTTTCCAACAATAACCTTCTCTTGCTTAGTCAACTGCTTATTCCATATGATCGCTGTCACCATCTAGTGGGGTAATGTTCATAATCTCATTCACATTTATATCCTCTGAGACTATCACCTGATATATGCATTTTTCCATTGCATGTTGCTACCATAGAAGCTCATGAAATTCAATATACTATCTCCCCTTTCCATTTCATACGCAGATGAAATCTCCTAAAAGTATCGATTTTTTATTTGCCTAGGCAGTTTTTCTAAAGGCTTCTACATTCTCAGGACTATGGCAACATGGGTTTGTTAAAAAATAAAATAAAATAAAAATGGGTGGGTGGGATATCATGTTTTAACAATTTGCTTACATAATACAAAGTGATGAAATTCACTGGATGAGGGCGATGCACATACAGTGGTTTACTTGAATTTTTCAGAAGCCTTTGTTAGAATGTTACACAAGTGAGTAGCTAAAGTGAAATGGATCTCATTGGTTAAGAGAGTAATGAGTTAGATGATTTACTTTCAGATAGGTAGTGGAGTGTATTGGGGGGGGGGATATCCTAAAAGAAGAAGGGCACTAGTTAAGTGTTGCAGGGGTTTTATGTACCATTATTGT
The DNA here is from genome assembly GCF_054136105.1 of Typopeltis vanoorti. Classification (NCBI taxonomy): domain Eukaryota; kingdom Metazoa; phylum Arthropoda; class Arachnida; order Uropygi; family Thelyphonidae; genus Typopeltis; species Typopeltis vanoorti. The sequence continues at coordinate 45,989,188 of NC_143554.1, forward strand.
TTAATTTATGTGTTAGTGATATTGGGATTGATTTAACTGGAGAAGTAACTGTTTTGCAGGACTGTGAGGAGCATGGCAGATGTTGTGGCCTTAAAGGAGGATCTCAGTAGACTGTATGAATGGATAAGTGAGTGGAGATGTCAGTTTAATGTTGTATATTTTGAGATCTTGAAATTTGTTTGGCAGAAATGGAGAAATTTTGAAGGAGGCGGAAAGATGAGAGATATGGTAATGATAATGAACAGACTTCAAGTGTAAAAGTGAGACTGCTTAAACTGAGAACATTGCAGTAGATTATGACAATGATGAGGAGGACCTTGACATGCAGAGGAAGAGTTTCCTTTTATAAGGCCTTGCCTGAATATGGACTGCAGTGCACAGATCTGATCTTGTTTTCGAGGACATGAGGATATCTTAGAGAGGGTCTAAAGAAGATTCACTAAATTGGTTACAGGTCTATGAAATGTGTGATATGAAGATAGAGTGAGAGAATGCAAATTACAAAGCCTCTTGAATAAAAGGAGAAGTTATATGATTGAGTCATAAGCTGATCAAGGGGGTTATTACCGACTTAATATGGAGATATTTCAATGGCATCTCTGTCTGCTAGATCTGTACAACTGAAGGAGGAAAGCCATTTAGTGTTGGTGTTACAATACTACTTTCTTTCATGATGATGAAAAACAGTAGGGAGAGAGAGAAAATATATACATCTTTTGCTTCCACTTGATTTTATATCAAATCTCTATATTCTTCACTTCTAATTGCTGATTTAGAACTTAAATATAGATTATGTATTATATAATGACCCCTTTATACAATATAATTGTAGCATTTTGAACAGCTTCTCTTAGCACCTTGTGATATGCTTTTTCTAGATCTATAAACGTTATTGGCACTGATCATATTTTGTTTTCACAATTTCTTAGTTATTTATCTTAAAGAGAAATCTGATCCTGACCTGAAACTACTTCTGTTTGATATGAATCCATCTTGATCGTCTCTAATTTTTGCTTCCACACAGTATTTCATATTCTCATTCAAGTATTTTTGCATAAATCTTACCTGGAATGCAGAGAAATTGCTGTATAATTCTCACATTTTTTTTTTTTTTTATTTAATTTCCCATTTTATAGATGGATATTATGAGAGCTCTACTTAGATCATTTGGAATTTGAGTAGACAAAGTTTGCCACTATAAAATTTCATATCTGCCATATTTGAGTATTTCTGGTCAGATATCATCTATCTCAAGTATTGATATACACTCCTGACCTGATTGCATTCCGTTTTGGTATTTTCTAACCTCACTATCATGTTTTTTACATTTAAGTCTTTCAAAGTAATTACTCCAGATATGTAACGTTTCTTTATCTTCAGTTTTTTTTGTTGCCTTTTATCAGTATAAGAATTAGATTTATTTTTCTTGATTTCTAATTTTTATTTAGTAGCCTCTAGGACATTTTTCACCTTCCTGACATCTTTTATAGTCTTCCCCTTAACTTTTTTTTAGCTACTTTTACTCTTGCAAGGCATCTGCTGACTTGCAATTTTTAATGTGCTCTTTTCTATGATTTTATCTTCTTGAGTCCACCATTAAGTTTGAATTTTTCTATCCTTTCATACAACTTCATCTGATGACTCCTTAGCATGTGATGTTTTTCTTAGAATTTGTTGCAGACTCTCCAAGATTTGGTTTTTGTTTTCAAATTCCAGCATTTTTCCTGATTAATAATTGTATATTTTATTCTATAGTTCATCTTTAAAAGCTGCTCAACTTTAACTGGTTTCAACTATTTTACAATTTTTATTTTCAACTTGATATTCATTTTGTCCTTAGCAAAACTAAATAATCCATACAAAGGTGAGGACTGGGCATTAAATCACAATCTCCTAATTTAGTTCTTCACATTCCTTAAAGCTAATTGGAGGTCTCCCAGTTATCTTTGTTTAACTCTTTAGACCCAACGAAGTCTTATAATAATGAAATTGTTCAGTATAGTGAAAAATATGTACAAATAAATTTCATTAAATTTTGCCAATGAAAATGGATGTGTTTTGCATAGAATTGGTCATCTTGAGTTTCTTGAGGATGAAGTGATGAAGAAGAATTTATGTGAAGAATGATGGAAAGAGAGTTTATTAGGTATAAAAGATGAATCCTAGTGGAAAAGAGAGGTATAATAGAAGTGTACAAATCACTAAAAGAGTTTTATAGAATTGATAGAGAGTAAATTTTTTAACACTTAGTAGGACAAAGTAGTAGAACAACAGGTCATACTTGGAAATTGAGTAAATGTGTTTGATCAGTAAAGGGGATCAGGGCTACATTTTTTTTTTTTTTTTTTTTTGCTCAGAAACTAGCAAATGAGTGGATTGAGTTGCTAGAGTCAAGTGCGAGTGCTTTGTCAGTGAACTTATTCACGGAGAGCCATGAAAATATTGTGTGGATAATGTGGGCTACCCATGATGAGATTTTGGACTCGAAGGAGATGCTCTTCCAGTAATCATAATACAAAATACAGGATTATTCGAAATGAAGGAACAGATTGTACAGAGGAAATCTGTCAGATATTCAGGCACTCTATGTATGCTGGAAATAAAGAATTCATAAACAAGTACCATCTGCTATTTCATTTTGTGTTTTATGGGCTTTGTTTTCTTTGCTGCGGTAACAGTAACTTGGATATCATACTTCGATATTACAAACCTGGTTGTTTCCTTGACTCTGCCGACTGCATTTTCATGCAAGAAGAGGCGTTGCCTCACTTTCACTGTAATTATCTCATTGCAACTCTTCCTAACCACTGGATTATTCAAAGTGGGACAGATGATCTTCTGTGCAGGCGGCCACCTAGGTCTCTAGATTTGTAACATATTGAAGTATGACATCCCGGTTACTGTGACCTTGGCAAAGAAAAAAGCCCTTAAATTTTCCTATGAGAAATGGCACAAAACATGCTCACTTTTGGTGAGTTTCTTTCATGTTCAATGTTTGCACATAGATGTTCTGTCCCCCATATTCTCACATTCGATAACACAAAACTTTTTCTCCTGTGGAGATGCCATTTTTTTTTTTTTTTTTTTAGCTCTTTAAGCAAGAGATTGAAGGATCTTCTTGTTTCAAGTGTTTATAGCACACTCTAGTAGCAAGAGATGATTCACTTAGGCAAAAAGTTGATACATTAGAAAAAATGAGTCCTGCTGTGAAGACATCATTCTCCATGTTATCCAACATTCTTATACAAAATTAACTTTTTTTTTTTTGTTTCCAAGGTGTAGTGCATGCATTAACTGCAGCTTATAGTCTTTCATATGTAATTATTTCCTGAGAACACACCATAATGTTAAGTTAAGGGGATAATAAATCCCATGTTATTTTAAAGCTGGATACGAAACTCGGAGATCGAAATCTATCGAAATCTAAGAGTTTCATGCTGAAGAACTATCGGCAAGTCCAAGCGTAAGTCAACATCTGGGTGGTACAACACTAGGGCAACTCGTGTCAAAGGTGAAGCAAGCTCCGTCACTATACTTAATATTTTCTTATAATGTAAAACGCAGATCCTAGGAGATGTGTTACTGTTTTACATTATGAGGAGAGGTCACTACCCAGACTGGTTTTGACCTTTATTGAGGTCTCATCAGTGAGTAGGTAGTAAGTTCACTTAAACCTTGGTATTCCAGTAAACCTGGAATACCAAGGTTTAAGTGAACGGAACTTGCATATACTCCTACTAACGAATTGCCAGACCGGTGTACCATTATCCCCTTAACTTAATTTACGCCGGTGGAAAAATAGCCTCTTGGCTCTTTATCGACACCATAATGTTGTTTGAAGAATTCCTAATTTCTTGCTTGTGTGGCTTGTGAATTTTCTTGGGCTGCATATGAATGTTTTTGTTGAATTCTTGCAATATTAACTTTGGAAACACATGGATGACCCAGACTTTTCCCTTCACCGGTGCATCCCTCTCGTTGAAATTTTTGTATCATGAGTAAATCTGCTTATGATGAGGAGGTTCTTTCTTAAATTGAGTGTGGATTTTACGTGAACAAAGTGTAATTACAGAATTACACTTTGCAAATTCGATAACACAAAACTTTTTCTCCTGCAGAGTTGCCATTTTTTTTAACTCTTTGAGCAAGAGATTGAAGGATCTTCTTTCAGGTGCTTATAACGCACTCTAGTAGCAAGAGCCTTCTACTAGAACGTGGGGAAAAGCAAACTCGTAGTTTTCCTATCAGGTGACGTGTAACATGGTTGGAAATAAAAATTTCACAAACAAGTACAATTTGCTGTTTTCATTTTGAATAACCCTGTATAACAAGAAACTTTTCTTTTTTTTTAATTTTTTTTTTTTTTCAAAATAGTTGAACTTAGGACAGGTTAAATGACAAATTATTGTTTCAGTAATATGTATTATGATATTCTCGATAGTGTCATGAATCTTTGTAGCTGAAGATTTGTAATGTGACCTATGTATGTCACAAAGTGGAACAATTGATGATTTGCTTGTGTTGTTTGGAACAAATTATTTAAAAGAAATATGGTTTGAGAGAAGATACGAAAGTGTTGTTGAATGAGGTAAAAAGCTAAAAAATTAAGTTTGCGAGTGTTAACATGGTATAACAGGAATGAGCTCAGGTAAAGATATGTAATTATTATTATTACGTAACACCTCCAGGGAGTCCAAAGATTCATCGAGGGGAGGACACCTACTCTACACCTCTGTCTCCACAATCCACTAACTGCAACTACCTTCATCGCCTACACGAACGCCATCTACCGCTGACCACCACCACTAGTATTTCACAGACAATCACAAACATCCATACCCATGGCGGGAGTTGAACCCGCAGCCTTTCGGCTGGAGAGCGGATACACTAACTACTCAGCCAATCAAGCCGGCAAAGTTTCTGTCAGGAGTGGGATTTGAACCAACACCCACATACATGGACCAGAATTGTGAATGATTCAATGAGTAGACCATAGGAGAAATGGTGTGTAGTTTGCTGATGTATGGGATGATTTTGATATACAAAAGGATTGGTACTCGTAGGATGGGTTATACTTCCATGGGTTGGTGTTAAGATTTTTATTTTTTTAACTGAACATTGACTTGTCTATAGTCAGACCAGACAAGAAACTAATGTCTAGATGGTTGCATGATCGTATGGATGCATGCATTACATGAAGAGCTCAACATTTTGAGTATGATGAGAGAAAAAGAAAGAAGATTGCCAGCCTGGCTAGCCGAGTGGAGAAGGGAAAAGGAGTAGCTATAGTATTCAACACTAAATACAAGGCTAATCTTCTTGAATGGCAGGCAACATCAAGTAGAGTGATGTGGGCAAATATCAGAATGGGGAACTGGACAGTGAGACTTATTTGTGCATATGGTCTCACAGAAGGTTCTACTAAGGTAGAAGTGGAGTAATTTTTTGAGGCTTTAGAGAAAGTGACTGACACAATGAAAGAGGAAAAGTTTGTCCTTGTTGGGGATCTAAATAGCAGAGTAGGAAATGATTGTTAGACATACAGAAGTGTTTTGGGAAAATTTGGAGAAAAGAGCAAAGCTAATAATAATGGTAAATATCTGTTGAATTTCTACTCAGGACATTATTATTGTTATTACCCAAGACCTCATGGAGTCAAAGACTCATCTGGGAGGTCCTTTTATCACACATACAGCTCATCATACCTTGCTTTGAATACATTCAAACACCTGCAGACACCACACTCTCAGGCAAGGCATTCCAATCATTCACAACTCTGCATGAAAAAAACCTGCTTCTCACTCCTCTACTCGCACCCTCCTTATACAGCTTCCAGGGATAATAACCTCTGGTTCTCCCCTGATCTCCCACTATTTTCTGTAGAACCTCTCCATCATTGATTCTATAACAACTCCTTAATAACTTGTAGGTTCTCTATCATATCTCCCCTCTTCCTCCTGTCCACTAGACTCTGCAAATTGCATCTCCTCAATCTTTCCTCATACCTGACATTCCAGAGGTCAGAAATTACCTTAGTCAATTGCCTTTGGACATCTCTTCATCCTTCTGAAAACCAGGTGACCAAATCTGGGCACAATAGTCCATGTGTGGCCTAATCAAAGCCTTATACAACGGAACAAGAATCTCCTTACTTCTACACGTCAGTGTCCTCTGCATCATTCCCAGAAGCCTTTGTGTTGTCTTCACAATTTTGGCTATGTGTCCGCTAAATTTCAGATCCTTATCCACTATCACCCCCAGATCTCTTATTTCTTCCACCTCCAACAATGTATCCTCACCAAGCATAAATTCAGCATCCCATCTTTGTTTTCCAAATTTCCAAATGTTGCAAAATGTAAGGAATTACATTTTGCAACATTGAACTCGCATCTCATTTCCGTGCCCAATCACTCAATTTATTAAAGTCTTCTGCAAGTTTACAACATCCTCACTACTCTTCATGGTTCATCCCAACTTTGCATCATCTGCAAACAACTGAATATCTCCATCCAAATCTTCACCTATATCATTAACATACAAGTTAAACAGTAATGGCCCTAAAACAGATCCCCGAGGCACTCCACTAGTGACTTTCCTTTTCCTCGACATCGCTCCCCCATACACAACTTGTTGATACCTATCAGACAGCCAATCTCCAATCCAATGCACCAATCTAATCTCCAACCTCATCCGCTCCAGTTTGACTATCAATTTATTATGAGGTACTTTATCAAAAGCCTTTGCAAAATCCAAGTATATCACTGTGTATCCTTCTCCTCTGTCCAAGGAAGCAGTCACTTTATTGTAATAAGTAAGTAGATTACTAAAACATGACCTCCCTTTAGCAAATCCATGCTGTCCATCAAATATGATACCATTGTTGTCAACCCAACTCTGGATCCTAGTTCTCACAAGCTTCTCCAACAACTTAACCACAACACCTGACACACAGATAGGCCTATAGTTTAATGCTTGAGTTCGATCACCTCCTTTATGAAGTGGCACAATCTTGCCCTCCTTCCACTCTTTAGGGACTTGACCGAGTGCAAGACTCATATTAAAAAAATGTCAAGACAGGTGTCAACTCCCTGGCACATTCTTTCAGAATACATGGCGATATATTATTAAGTCCCACAGCCTTATTAACATCTAGTTTACTGAACTCCCCATACACCTCTTGCTCACTTACAGTCAGTCTCTCCTCTCCATCATCTACTGCTCTCAATCTCTCCATGAAGTCGCATTCACAAGATTGAAAGACCTGTATGAACTGCTCATTAAATATCTCCACCACACATTCTGCAACAGCTGTCTTTATACCATTTTCTCTAATCAGTGTCATCCTTCCATAATCATTCTTTCTTTTGGTGGCTACCTATTAAAAGAACTCTTTAGGATTCTTTTTGGCTTCATTAGCTAACTGCTGTTCATACCTCTCTTTAGCTACAGTGTTCCAACATAAAAATGTGCATAAATTCACATGAAGAGAAGAGGCAAGGAATAAGAAAAGTCTCATTGACTGTTATTCATAGTAATGTTTTCTCCCTGGTGCAGGACACTAGTGTACAGAGAATTTGAAATTGGAAGTGATCACCATTGAGTCTTGAGCAGGATGAAATTGAATTTCATATTGAAAGGAGGAACATGAAAAAAAAAAAAAAAGAAGTTTTAAAGCGAATAAAAGTTGAGCAGCTCTCAGATGTGAACCGTGAACTAAAATCCACAAACGTTATTGAAAAACTAGCTAAACAAGTCGAGGGAAGACTTTTGCAAGAACATAGAAAATATTAAAATTTTTAAAGAGATGCAGAGACAGTAATCTTAATCCTAACTGCATCAAGCTGAAAAAGAAATTTACTTCCACTAAAGCACTTCGTTTCTATGCACACACAGAGAAAGCAATGCTTAGAGAGCAAATCCAAACAGCCTGCAAAAATCTAGCAATAACTCAAAATCAGGTTTTAAATTTACAATCTGAACTATCTAGTTATATGAATCCAGATATATTGAATGTGCTTGAAAGAATCACTGACATTCGGCTACATATTCTAGAAAATAATAAAGAAAAACTTAAGGCCAAATTTCATATTTTAGAACAATGGGGAAATTTGAATGCCAATCATATGAATTCAACCAATCAGCATATCTCTTCTCCGGTAAACAACTCCAACAGTGAACAACAAACGAGTGAGACAAGGAGCGGCTAACCACCTGCAAGCAATAGGCGTGATCAACTTATCAAGCCACACCTTAAATAACGGTCAACTTGCATTACTTGATAAAGGCCTTAACTTTGCAGTAGCAGAAATGTAT